>NW_026126948.1:0-154246 GCF_943737965.1 Phodopus roborovskii | reverse complement strand
AAGTCATTTGTCCTCAGAGCCAGAGTTCCTGTCTATAAGGTTCAAGGACTTATCCCTTTAAATTGTTCCCCGCATCTCCTATTTAGGTGAACTAGGTGGTGTGTACCAATAAAAATTGCCTCAGTAGATCAAAAGAAGGCAAGAACAAGGCATCCCTTAGAAATTAAACTGTTCCTGCCATCTGAATGTCAGCTCTAGCGTGAGAGAGCTGTGTTTTCCTGTTGCACAGTGTGCTTGGAGCATACAAGTATTGCCATGGATGAATCCAAAAGAGGCTGATTAAATGTGATCCTTTCCCTGTGCTCTGAAGTCCACACCCACTGCCAAGAGGGCTGCTACCTGCAGTGTCTCAGCAGGGTGGGTCTCCCTTTACCCCCTCTGGCAGGTGTTAATGAGATTAGCAATTAAAAGGCAGGCCAGCAGAGGGCAGACACCAGGTCCTAACTGAGAGCCAGCTCAGGAAATGGAGAAGGCAGGCCTCAGTGAAGCAACCAGCTGCAGTTCCTGTTCGGCCGCATCCCCCTATGCCATGGGCTTGGAAAGTGTGGTGTTTCCCGTACCTGTGCCGGATAGTACATTGGAGTAGAGTGCCCACTAGCAGGATACAGGAGCTGCCTGGACGCCGGGGGCAGTGATCCTTGATGTAGGTCGGGTAGGTCAGCTTGTTCCTAGATATCCTAGGATGCCCTATACCTTCTGTTAAAAAGAGACATCCTGTCAAATGCTTAGGAGCCTGGAATTGTTTTGACTCTGAACAGCCATCAGTAACCCGATAAACAGGGAAGGAGCTTGATCCTGTAGGCAGTGGATGGTCTGGCTGTCTAAAAACTATGATGGACATGGCTGTACTGGTCAAAGACTCTGACATGCTAACTTTGGGACAGAAAGTAATTACACAATAGCCCCCCATGCACTGGTGACCAGGGGAGAGCATTGTCAGGCAGCCCACAGAACAATGGATGTCCAATGCCCACATGAATCACTGATACACTACCTGCCATTCTTCTGCCTGAGAAGATTGATAAATAAGTAATTTGGGACTGTCATCACCTGCTGATTAAAGAGGCAGGAGATTGCAAAGACCTTACAGTCTTCCCTCTGGCCGTGGAAACACTAACTTAGTTCACTGATGGGAACAGTTACCTTGTGAAAGGTAAAGAAAGGACTGGGACAAGGATGTGAATGAAACCTGCATGGTTTGAGGCCAGCAGCCTGGCAAGAAGGAACCTCAGCATGAGAAGCTGAGCTCTTGGCCTTAACACAGGCCTTGTAGCTGGCAAAAGAAAAAGAAAAAATCTGTAAACCTGTACACGGGCAGCAGTTATGCTTTT
Source organism: Phodopus roborovskii (assembly GCF_943737965.1). Taxonomy (NCBI): domain Eukaryota; kingdom Metazoa; phylum Chordata; class Mammalia; order Rodentia; family Cricetidae; genus Phodopus; species Phodopus roborovskii. The sequence goes on along the minus strand of NW_026126948.1, from coordinate 152,915 downwards.
ATAACTGTCCATGTGCACGGGGCTGTCTGTAAACAAAGGGGACTGGCTAAGCTTTACTGTGAGCAAGTGAGAGGCCAGAGATGAGCTGACACCTGCATTCCTCCACATTTTCTCCCCACTGTCCTCCTTGAGTCGCTGCTGTAATTCTCATTAGGGACAGTACCTGGAGCAATAAGCTAAGTAAGCCCCTTTCTGGCCTACATTGTGTGTGGTCAGTGTTTTAGCACAGCAACACATGCTCACCAGAATGGTAAGATATGATTTTCTTCTTTTTCACCTGTATTGGTGAAGTAAATGTATGTTTTATTGTTTATTTTCATCTCATTTGTTCTTTTTCCAAGATAGGCTCTTAGCAATACAGTCCTTTGCTGGCCTTGAATCCTGGTGACTCCTGTCTCAAGCTTCTGAGTACTGAGCAAGGCATGTACCATTCCACTGGTTTGTAATTTTCCACTAATTAAATATGACATGGTTACATTTAAGTTTCTTTATGTATACTTATTTGTTTTGAGGCAGGGTCTTGCTTTTGTAGCCATGTCCAGCTTGGAGGTAGTAGCAGTCATCTGTCAATACTTCCAAGTGCTGCAATAATAAACTTGCACTACACATAGTTACCTAAATCCATGGGGCTTTTTTGTAAAAGTAAAAAATGATATATGTTTAGGCTTAAATTTTGTGGTGTTCAAAACAAGCTGGTGGGTATCTAAGACAGAGGTATGTGTGTCTGTGCTAGCAATGCAAAATGGAAAGCATTCTCGTTGAAGGAGGGATATAGCATGACAAATGTGGAAGGCAGTTACCCTATTCACCACTGCTTACAATTTTTTTTTTTTGTTTTACAGAGCATAATAATATTTTAACTTTAGAGAAATGGGAGGCATTGGGTGTTTGTTTGAAAGAGGGGGTTAGGAAACACGGAATAAATTGAATTAATTTGAAACTTACTTCCCTCAAAGCCATGAAAACCTGAAGTCAATCCTCACAATTCTTGGAAAATTAATCCAGATTGCTGTGTTGTGGATTATGCCTTTAACACCAGTACTTTGGAGGGTAGAGGCAGAGGCAGAAAGTTCTCCAAAGTCAGCCTGTTGTACAGAGTAAGTTTCAAGACAGCCAGGGCATCCTATAGGAACCTTGTCTCGAGTGAAAAAACATAATGGTTGCATATACTTCTAACTTCAACATTGATAGGTGGAATGAGAAACTTCACCTCCAAAATACATAAAAATAAGACAGCAGTGAAGATAGGTTGAGCAGTTGCAAGCATTTTCTGCTCTTTTGCATAAAGAGCAGGTTTCAGTTTCCAGCCCATGTGGTGGACTACAGCAACTGTCCTGAACTGCTATTCCAGGGGAACCCAGCCCTGACTTGTGACTTCAGTGGGTCACCAAGTTCAAAAGCAACACACTTAAATACATGAAGGAAAGAATCTCATAGTCTTGTAAGTTAGGCTTTATATCAAAAACCCAGGTAAACAGTATCCCCCTCACTCTTGATTTCTGTCCTCCATTCCTTCTTCATATATATGTCTGGCTTACCATCCACCACCAGAGAATAAATGCGTACATAAGAGCCGAGTATATGTAGTGATACAAATAGTTGTTACCAGACAAACTTAAAACTTTTGGGTCCTTTAATGATCAAACCTGTGTACCAATCAGCCATCCAGATGATTCTGAAAATATGGGACACCAGGGAGAGCTGAGTGATAATGTTGAGGTATCTCATGGTTCCAATTACTATTGTAAGTAGAAGCAGAGCACCACCCATATGTCTGTAGATGGTATAACACTAGCAGTCAGACTGCCTTTCAAAGAGTAAGGATAATTGATCCTTCAAGAAGACCATGACATTAGAGCATTTTCCTTAAGTTAATATAAATGATGTAGATGTGCTAAATAAAAAATACTTTTTTTTTTTCTTAAACACTCAAGTTCACTCATGTGAATTTTGGCACATGAGAACCTTTGGAAGGTATACTAATCACATCTGTTTTCCCTGAATATAAGTCATTTTTAAACAATGATTAGTGAAACTTTATTTTACAATATATAAATAATACTCACTCTACTGCCTTCTTTATATACTAAGAATGGGGCAGGATCTACTGTATTCATAGTAACGCGCCAAAGAGGTGATCATGGGAATAATAGGAGTAAGTACTGTGTAACTTCAGTTCTGTATTGAAAGTGAAAAAACTGGCCTGTTTATACTTGCACTACAGTTTCATGAGTACATATTGCTTTTGTCCCATTTGTGGGGATGCAATTTCATTAAGATTGTTTGTTAACTTTGGAGCAGGGCAATAATTCAGGGGTGTTTTACTACAGTATAAATTGGAGCAGTCTCTATTTACTACCAAAGATATTCTACGTGAGGGCTATAATTCAGGGATATTTTACTACAGTAGGAATTGTAAAAGGAAGAGTGAGCATAGGACAGATACCTGTGTTCAACCTGAAAAGGAGGTTGGAGTATCAGGACCCTATGGTATTTTTGCCACATAAGTAGAAGTCAAGCACGAAACAAAGTCATAATTGTTCTTTCTTTGCTAGAAGTATTAGGTGATCATTTTTTACAATATTTTCTGTTTGGCATAACCTACACTTTTGGCAGTTTATCTCTGTGTAATAGCCCTGCCCATCTTAGCCCATAGTTTGTATTCAAGGGTGGTCTCCAACTCTCAGGTAACCACTGCCCTTCTGTCTCCCAAGTGCTACATTTAAAAAATTGTGCCACCACCCGAGGCTTAAAGCTGCCTTGTATGTCAATTTAACCATTTGGCATTCCTATTATTTTGTAGTTCCAGACTACCATCCTTGCACCTTACTATAATCATATCTGGTTTCATAAAAAAGAAAGAGAAAAGTCTCCATTAACTAGAAAAGAATTGGACACTCAAGTAGAATATCTCAAAAAATGTAAAAAAGAGAGAATTCATAAACATAAACTACTCTTATAACAATATGAGGAACTCTGTAAACTTCTTCATAGGCCTCTGTATGATGTGCATATCACCTCTGACCCAACTGTAGAGAAGCTGAACCTGTTCCAACAACATGTGGCAAGTTTGAGGCAAACAAAGGTATGCTGCTGCATTCATTCCCCCATAAAATTTGATTGGAATTTATGTATCTCATAATAATTTTGATTGTTTTAAAAGATTAGGAATGAACAGTTTGTCAATATTAATAAACATATCATATTGTGTATGAAAAAATTGGAACTAACTTCAGATTCAATTTTTGAAAAAGATGGAGTGTGTCAATTTCAAAGTGTATTTTTTTGTGTCATTGCCCAGAGTATTGTGGCACTACACATGTTGCTTTTGCAGGTAATATGTGTTCAGATTATGCAGTATCACCTCACTTGTATTTATCAATTTGAAAAACCTGACAGCTTTTGCCTTAATTCTAAATAAGGGAGCCAGTTTGTATTAAGGGATGCTGAGGTAGGGCATCACTTCAGTTTTTGACCAGCCTTGTACACAGAGTGAGTTTGGGACAGGCAGGGATACACAGGGGAAACCCTTTCTCGAGGTAAACAAACAGAAAGGGACAAAATATGTGAAGACACCCAACCATAATACAATATGGAATAAATCTGTTTGTTTACTGTGTGTATGTGTGTGTGTGGTGCGGGGTGGGTGTGGGTGTGTTTGTTTATGTTATGGGGAGAGAGAGACAGAAGCACAGATAGACAGAGACAGAGCAATAGAGTGATCACGTGTCAAAGTCAATTCAATTCCAAATTGTCCATCTTATTTATCAGGTTCACATTTATGAAGGTAAACTTTTCTGCCACTGAGACTTACAGATCTCTCTCACCTTTCCAGTGCTATTATGTAGTTGGACTTTCTTGTCGATTTTCTTGGAACAATCCATCCCCTAAATAATGACACAGACATTTCTAAATTATGAATGATTGGCCTTTAACTTAACCTTGTTCCCAACAATTTCCTATACCTTAACAAATGTCTATTAGCCTATTGTCTATTATTCTGTATTCGCAGCTCCTTCCTTGTCTTCCTGGCATGGGTCCAGGCCTAAGATTCGAAATTTCCCTGAGTTTTTCTCTCTCCAGCCCGTGCAATCCTGCCTAACCATTCCTTTTGGAGCAATTAGCCGTTTAACTTTTTATTAAACCAATTAAGGGCCTTAGGCAGGCAAGGTAAACATCACCCTATTTTTTCACATAATGATCAAATGTCCCACAAGTTTAACTTCTTTTAATCATCCCCTTCTAGATTTCCAGCATTTTGCTTGATCTCAGGTCCTTCGTGTTTGTACTTTATTGACTGAGGATACCTACTCAGGCCCTATTTTGCTTTGTTGGTAATAGAGGCTGAACTTAAATCTCTTAGTATCAGGAATTCTAGACACTAGCCAATAACCCCTAATTATAGCCCATAATTTACTACTTTTTTAATTAAGAAACAAAATCTACCTCAATTTTGTGTGAATAAGAAATGTAATAAAAATTAATTATTGTCTCAGAATGCATAGCACTAGCCATGCCATTTTAACTAAACTATATTACTTATTTATGTTAACAATATAAAATTTTATTCCTGAGATGATCATGTGGTGTTTCATGCCTTTTAAGCCAGGACTCAGGAGCCAAAAGCATGAATCTCAATGAATTCCAGGCCAGTCACAGATACATAATGAGGCCCTTTCTTAAAAACACAACAATGGAAGAGACAGAAGACTAAAAGTTGAAGCACAATGACTGTACTTACAGAGGATATGAGTTAACTCCCACCAACCAGATGGTAGCTCACCACCATCCCCAATCATATCTGTTGCCCTCTTCTTTTCTACCAGCAGACATTCAAGTAGGGTACTACATATGACAAAATAACTTTTAAAAAATGAAATAAAATGTCCTACTGGTTAATTGAAACTCATCACTGTGCCTCTGCTAGAAAGTTCCCTCAGCTAAAGACCGCCAAATACTTGTTAGATCCCCATATATCCTCTTGGGAACATCCTGAGTCCATGCATGCCGGATATTTTTTAAAATTAGTTCATGATTTTTTACATGTAGATCCTTGTTCCCTATATCTCCCTCAATTCCTTCCCTTCCTCTTATCATCTGTTGCCCCCTCACATTCACCCTGACCACCCTGCCATCCTATTCACCCACAATCAACACATAGGGCTAGGCCATCCAAGTGGGGTCTATGTATTTCTGACAGCGCACTGAAGTGTTGATTAGAATGTCTCTTCTATGTCTAGGTTTAGGGGCATCCCTGGATTGGGGGAATGTGTCCTCAAGGTCCATTTTGCGCACCAGGAATACACCAGGTCCCACTGTCTGAACTCCATTAGAGCAGCTCACACCTTCTCTAGCTGATACCCATCTCAGGGGTCTGAGTCAAGTTCCATGCTGGATTCACAGCTATCAGTCTGGGGTCCCATTAGCTCCTCCTTCATCAGGTCAGCTGTCTCAATGTGTTTCTGCAACCTCGGAGAATGTCCTCTCTCTCTCTGCATCTGGATTCTAGTTACACGTAGTGTTTACTTCTGAGTGTTTGCTTCTGTTTTCTACAGAGAGTAGATGAGGGCTCCATGTAGTGCTCGAGTTAGTTGCTGATCTCATTTTCAGGGAAGGTCAATAATGGAAGCCTTTCCACTGTTGCTCAGTTTTTAGTTGGAGTCAGTCTTGTAGGTCTCTAGAATAGCTTTAGGTTCAATTTTCTCTTCAAAACCAATAATGACTTGCTTCTTTTATGTTCTCTCCCTCTCTACCATGTTCTACTTTTGTGCCTGCGTTACCTCATTCATCATTGCTTCTTCAATTACTATCCACTTGCCTGTGCATTTCCAGATTCCATTTTTTCTGTAGATTAGTAGTCCATTGTGTAGATGTGCCACAAGTTCTTTATCCATTCTTCAGTTGAGAGGCATCTGGGTAGATTCTAGGTTCTTGCTTTACAAATAATGCTGCTATAGGTATAAATAAACACATTTTTGGTTGCATGAATGTGGATAATTTGCGTATATAACTGTGAGGGGGATTGCCAGGTCCTGTGGTAAACCACTTCCCATCTTTCTGAGGAAATGCCATAGCTATCTTGAAAATGGCTGTACAAGTTTGAACTCCCAAAATCAATGGAGGAGTGTTACCCTTTCTACACATCCTGTCCAGCAGTAGTCAGGAGCCAAAAGCATGAATCCTTCAATGAATTCCAGGCCAGTCAAAATTACATAATGGGGCCTTTTCTTCAAACACAGCAATGGAATGGTTAGATGGCTAAAAAGTTCAAGCACACTGATTGTACTTTAGAGGATATGAGTTACTTCAACAATCAGATGGTAGTTCACAACCATCTACAATGGGATTGTTGCCCTCATCTTTTCTACCAGGAGATATTCAAGTAGGATACTACACATGATAAATAATTTTTTAAAATGAAATAAAACGTCCTACTGGATACTTGAAACCCATCACTGGGGCCTCTGCTAGGAGTCCCTCAGCTAAAGAACTCAAGATCTCTTTTAGATCCACTATTCCTCATGGGCACGTTCTGAGCCCCCTGCATACTGAATTTTTTCAATGATTATTGTTTATTTTACTTGTCGATTCCTATCCTCACTCCCTACCATTTCTCGCTCTTACATTCTGTCCCCCTTCTCTTGCACCCTGACCAACTCCCCTCCCATTCACCACCTCTCCCCAGATGGGGCTATGACATCCAGGTAGGGTCATGTATTTCTGACAATGAGAGTTCTATTTAGGGTATGGTTAGAGTTAGGGTGAGCATTATGGTTGGTGGCAGCGTTAGGGTTGGGTTCCTGAAGCCCAGGAAAGGAGTGAGAGCCCGCCGAAGATAACAGGAAAGAAAATAAACTTCAGATGGGAGAGAGTTTACCCTTAGCTGTCTATGTAATTATTTGGTACCTTTGCTGAGCACTCAGTGGGATAAGAGATGTGGGAAGAAACATTTGAGGCACCCATAAATGAGATGTGACCCAGCGCCACCTCTACCAGAGGTCAACACCTCTACCAGAGATGATTAAAAAAAAGGAGTAGGGCCCTGCTGACATCATGCACCTGGGCTTGTCCAAGTATCCAGAGCTCTTGGGGTTTGTACTGCAGAAGCAATGGGGGAAATGTGGGTAGGAGCAAGATGTGTAAACTGATGGACAACGTGTGAGGTCTAGACAGAGAGGGAAACATTGGAAAAACACGGAGGGCCAGAATCAGGGTTTGGGAGACAGCAGAACCTGGAGCAGAGACAGAAAGGTGAAACAGGAGCCCAGGTCTGAAGAAGGCACATGGGTTTCCCATCCTGTAGTGCTTGTTGCCTCAAGGGATGGAGTCACCTTTGATACATGTGGGAACTTCCTGGCAGAGGATGAGGAGCTGTAGTTCCTGGAGAACCCTGACATCCCTTGGTCAGCACCCAAAGAGGAAGAAGGGCAAGGGAGCAAGTCCTATCCTTTTCTGAATAAGCAGTGCAGCATGCAACATAGGGCTCCATCCCACACAGCTGCCTGCAGTCCAAGCATAGAGAGAGGAATTCTGCATGCCAGGCGTTATCACTGAACTTCCAGGCCAGGACTGACTTGTGGAAATTGTACAAGGATGTTCTGTGTCTTCCCAGTCCACACACAGAAGCCACCAGCTACAATGGCTAAATGATTAGTCATGATAAACAGTCAATTCCAGGCTCTTTCTTGACAAAAAATAGGCTTAGCTGCAAGTTTGTGGTGTTGAGGAACACTTGGCAAGTGAAATTCCACATGAAGATGCTATGTACACTAGGTACTTTAGTGAGGCTACCCTGGATGTAATATCAAAATCCTGGAGACGGTAAGGATGTGGGCAGCTTCTGAAAAGGTCAGGGTTCCTAGTGTGAGACATATGACCCAGGAAATACAGGAGAAGAGCCATTTTTAAATTCTTAATATTTATCTAAAAATACATAATAAAAACTATAGCTTAATATACATAGTAGTATCAAAGTTTCAGTTTTACTTTCCAAAATTTTTATTTAATAAATGAGACAGGAGCCTTCCAGAACCCAGGAGAGGGTATCAGGTCTCCTGTTAAAAGAATTACAGATAGTTGTGACCCAACATGTGGGTGCTAGGAATTGAACCGGGCCTGCACTTAACCACTGAGCCAGCCCTTGGTGCCCCAAGCCCTGCAGAGCTGCATTTGTTCTGAAAAGTGAATCCTATGTGTTCCTTTGGGACTGTGGCTGATATGTCTTATTCAACCTTGGAGGTAGGTGCCACCTGAAACTGCTAAATGCTGTGGATTTTTAGATTTCAGAGGTAAAACTCTGTTTTCTAGAACCCAGGTATGCAAGGCTCAAATTCCTCAGGGCTTAATTTAAAAAAAAATTCCTCAAAGCTTTCCAAACAAACTAAGGAGTTTGGACTTTATCTTGTGGGGAACTAGAAGCTCAAGAGCATAGTTAGGTAGCAATGGAAATCACCAAGTTGAGCAAATGATTGAAAGCTGCATGGCCTTCGATTAATAAGGTAAGAATATAGAATACCGGGGATGCACTTATTGGCCCACACCCATGCAGTCATGGCCCCTCTTCTCCTCTTTAGGAAAGTGCACAAATGAACTTAAGTGTTGTGATTGTCACAGATGCTATGAAAGTAAAGTTGAAGAAAGGGTTCTCCCCACAAGCCAGAATAAAGCTGCTCTGAGCACTATAGCTTGTCTGAAACCTCAAAAAAACCACCCAACAGAGAAACAAAACCCTCAAAGAGCTGAATTTGCACTACTGCCCCCAATCCTCTACAGAGCTCTGAGTAACCAGTTAGGGGCACAGTGGAGGGCTTTTGAGAATTTGTTTTATTAAATACAGCCCATGTTGAGGACTAAGTTATTGTATAAATTATCTAAAGCAGAAGTAAATGTTAAAAATCAGTTTCCAGTTATTCGCTTCTCTTTAGTATCAGCTAGGTCTTGTGGCCACACATGTCACTGTACATGCATGGTGAGAATGCAACATGTGGTTTGCCACTAAATATCTTCTCCCCAACCGTACCCGGTGATAAGGTGGAAGCTCAAAATAGACTAAATTTGAGGTATTAGCACAAAAATTAACAAGCAGATGAGAGATCCTTCTGCAAAAAAGTTAATATACATCTGTCAGTCTAACATTAATGTTCACTCACTGCATCACTCATTTCAGTGCAGAGGTCTCCTACGACCACACTCTTTGTAAATGTAATAGTCCATCCTCAATGAATCAGCTCCACATAAAAGTTACCAGTTCATATTTAGGGTGGTGTGATGATCTGTCTACTTTATGTGCATTTACTTGGACTGGGTGATTCTTTATACTACACTCACCCACACACACACACAAACACACACACACACCTACAGAGACACAAAGGCAGAGAATTTCACTTACTGAGCCTCAAATACGGGATGGCTTCCCAAGGCAGCTAAGACCAGATGCTGACCTGGTCCCTAGTGTAAGGACTAAAAGAAGGGCACTGCCACCATTGTACCAACAAATGCCATGGTAACTGTCCTGAGTTCTTTCTGAGGTGTCCAGTTCCTATATATCACTATGTGACTAAGAACCCCTACAGGAGAATCTAATTTGTGATACACAAAACATAAGTACATAGCTGGAGGCAGCAACAGCTGTTTGATCCAAACTATTCACCATCATGCCCTTAGGTAGAAACTCTACCTGGAGGGCTGTGGCTGGAGATGGCTCATTGGGTAAAAGGTCACGGACAGTGGCACATGACTATTTCTCCAAATACAGAGGAGAGGGACATTATGGAGACAGGAGGATCCCTGCAGTGCATTAACCAGCCAGCCTAGCAGAATCCTTGTGATCCAGGGTTCATTGAAGGGCAGTTTCTAGGCAGTAACTCGTTCACTGCTGAGATTAGCTTTTGCTAAGGGTTTGACTCCCTCAGTAATAGCTTCATGACCTTGGACTTGAGAAGCAAGAAGTTCGGATTTTTGTTGTTCTTGGGTTTTTTTGGTTTTGTTTTTGTGTTTTTGAGACAGGATCTGTGTGTAATCACTATGTTCAACCCAAGCTGATCTCGAAATCACAGATTCTCCTGTCTCTCAAGTGCTAGAATTCAAAGACATCCACTACTATCCTGGTAGGGAAAAGACTGTGTAAAGTAAGACATGAGGGGGAAAAAAGGTCATGAAAGCAAACTTTTAAAAATATTGATAGATTAGTTTGTTTTTAACATTTATTTTTATTTTGTGTGTGTATGTAAAATCACATATAGGTGCCCTCAAAAAAAAAAAAAAAAAAAGCCATCAGATCCCCTACAACACCTGGAGTTACAGATGGTAGTGAGCTCTTCCTGTGGAGGCTGGAAACCAAACTCTAATCTTTCTGCTTACTTGCTTACTTTTTGAGACAGGGTCTCCAATAACAGGCTAGCCTTGAAGTCGCTATGTAGCTGTGTAGCTGAGGATGACCTTGAACCTCCTGATCTTTCCTGCCTCTACCTCTCAAATACTGGGATTATAGGTAAACACCACAATACATACCCAGTTTCTGGAGAGCCAGAATAGAGCCCAGGGTCTCATCCATGTTAGGCAAGCTCTAAACACTGAGCTACATACATCTCAATCCCAAATTGAACTTTCTGGAAGTTAAGAATTCTCTCCAATAGAAGACACTTAAAATTGGCCCAGAAAGGCAACACAATAAGAAATGAAACTGTTGGTATATAAAGCAGACATAGGGCCTGTAGCCAAAGTAGGCAACATACAAACCAGTAGAAAAAGACAGCCCAGTAAAAACCGATCAGGGCTCAGGGAGATTTCAGAAACCGCGGGCTCTTTTGATGGCCCAGTGAGCAAGTGGAAAGGTTAGCTGACTTGTCTGTTGTCAGGGAAAAAACAGGCAAATGGAACCATCAGTGCACAGTTATCAGTCTACAAAAAATGTTAAAGATTAATGGCAGGGCCAGTGAAATGGTATGGTCACTTGCCTGGCTCCCACAAATTGTCTCTGACTTCCACTCCTGCTATGGGACCTGCTCCCAATAAATGCTTGTTTAAAACACATACACAGAGAGACAGGGGGGGTGGGGGAGGAGAATAAGAGAGAAAGAGGAACATGCTAGAAGGTGCACACTAGTTCTGTTCATAGTAGCCACAAACTGGAACAACACAAATATCCATTAGCATTAGAGTGGAATTAGGCATGGGTGAGGAAGAGGCCAAATAGATGGAGAAGCTTAGGGTCAAACTGAGGGCCTCAAGCTAGGGCAGTGCTCTGCTGTTAAGCCTCCAAACTCAAACTCTCGGTGCAAAAGTCATTTGTCCTCTGTAGAGCGTAGAGTCCCTGTATATAAGGTTCAAGGACTTATCCTCTTTAAATTGTTCCCGAATCTCCTATTTAGGTGAACTAGGTGGTGTGTACCAATCGAAAGTGCCCCAGTAGATCAAAAAAAGGCAAAAACAAGGCATCCCTTAGCAATTAAACGTTCCTGCCATCTAAATGTCAGCTCTAGTGTGAGAGAGCTGTGTTTTCCTGTTGCACAGTGGTGCTTGACATACAAGTATTGCCATGGATGAATCCAAAAGAGAGGCTGATTAAATGTGATCCTTTCCCTGTGCTCTGAAGTCCACACCCACTGCCAAGAGGGCTGCTTACCTGCAGAGGCTCAGCAGGGTGGGTCTCCCCTTACCCCCTCTGGCAGGTGTTAAATGAGCTTAGCACCAAAAGGTAGGCCAGCAGAGGGCAGACACCAGACCCACTGAGAGCCAGCTCAGGAAATGGAGAAGGCATGGCCTCAGTGAGGCAACCAGCTGCAGTTCCTGTTTGCCTGCATCCCCTATGCCATGGGCTTGGAAAGTGTGGTGTTTCCCATGCCTGTGCCAGAAGTACATTTTGGAGTTGAGTGCCCACTAGCAGGATACAGGAGCTGCCTGAGCCCCGGGGGCAGTGATCCTTGATGTGGGTCGGGTATATCACTTTGTTCCTAGATATCTCTAGGATTCCCTTACCTTCTGTTAAAAAGAGACATCCTGTCAAATGTAGGAGCCTGGATTTGTTTTGACTCTGAACAGCCATCAGTAACCGATAAACAGGGAAAGAGCTTGATTCTGTAGGCAGTGGATGGTCTGGCTGTCTAAAAGCTATGATGGACATGGCTGTACTGGTCAGAGACTCTGACATGTTAACTTTGGGACAGAAAGTAATTACAATAGCCACCCATGCACTGGTGACCAGGAGAGCATTGTCAGGCAGCCCACACAACAATGGATGTCCAATGCCCACATGAATCACTGATGCACTACCTGCCATTCTTCTGCCTGAGAAGACTGAGTAAATAAGTAATTTGGGACTGTCATCACCTGCTGATTAAAGAGGCAGGAGATTGCAAAGAACCTTACAGTCTTCCCTCTGGCCGTGGAAACACTAACTTAGTTCACTGATGGGAACAGTTACCTTGTGAAAGGTAAAGAAAGTACTGGGACAAGGATGTAATGAAACCTGCATGGTTTGAGCCAGCAGCCTGCCAGAAGGAACCTCAGCATGAGAAGCTGAGCTCTTGGCCTTAACACAGGCCTTGTAGCTGGCAAAAGAAAAGAAAAAATCTGTAAACCTGTACACGGGCAGCAGTTATGGCACTTATAACTGTCCATGTGCACGGGGCTGTCTGTAAACAAAGGGGACTGGCTAAGCTTTACTGTGAGCAAGTCAGAGAGCAAGAGATGAGCTGACACCTGCATTCCTCCACATTTTCTCCCCACTGTCCTCCTTGAGTCGCTGCTGTAATTCTCATTAGGGACAGTGACCCTGGAGACATAAGCTAAGTAGTCCCCTTTCTGGCCTGCATTGTGTGTGGTCAGTGTTTTAGCACAGCACCACATGCTCACCAGAATGGTAAGATCATCATTTTCTTTCTTTTCACCTGTGGGTGAAGTAAATGTATGTTTTATTGTTTATTTTCATCTCATTTGTTCTTTTTTCCAAGATAGGCTCTTAGCAATACAGTCCTTTTGTGGCCTTGAACTTGTGACTCCTGTCTCAAGCTTCTGAGTACTGAGCAAAGGCATGTACCATTCCACTGGTTTGTAATTTTCACTAACTAAATATGACATGGTTACATTTCAAGTTTCTTTATGTATACTTACTTGTTTTTGAGGCAGGGTCTTGCTTGTAGCCAAGGCCAGCTTGGAGGTAGTAGCAGTCATCTGTCCATACTTCCAAGTGCTACAATTATAAACTTGCACTACACATAGTTACCTAAATGCATGGGGCTTTTTTGTAAAAGTAAAAAATGATATATGTTTAGGCTTATATTTTGTGGTGTTCAAAACAAGCTGGTGGGTATCTAAGACAGAGGAATGTGTTGTCTGTGTAGCAATGCAAAATGGAAAGCATTCTAGTTGAAGGAGGGATATATATGACAAATGTGCAAGGCAGTTACCCTATTCACCCTGCTTACAATTTTTTTTTTTTTTGTTTTACAGAGCATAATAATATTTTAACTTTAGAGAAATGGGAGGCATTGGTGTTTGTTTGAAAGAGGGGATTAGGAAACATTGAATAAATTGATTAATTTGAAAACTACTTCCCTCAAAGCCACAGAAAACCTGAAGTCAATCCTCACAATACTTGAAAATTAATCCAGATGGCTGGGTTGTGGATTATGCCTTTAACACCAGTACTTTGGAGGCAGAGGCAGAGGCAGAAAGTTCTCCAAAGGTCAGCCTGTTGTACAGAGTAAGTTTCAAAACAGCCAGGGCATCCTACAGGAACCTTGTCTCGAGTGAAAAAACATAATGGTTGCATATACTTCCTAACTTCAACATTGATAGGTGGAATGAGAAACTTCACCTCCCAAAATACGTAAAAAATAAGACAGCAGCTGAAGATAGGTTGAGCAGTTCAAGCATTTTCTGCTCTTTTGCATAATAGCAGGTTTCAGTTTCCAGGCCATGTGGTGGACTACAACTGTCCTGAACTGATTCCAGGGAACTTCCAGCCCCTGACTTGTGACTTCAGTGGTCACCAGGTTCAAAAAAGCTAAACACACTTAAATACATGAAGGAAAGAATCTCATAGTCTTGTAAGTTAGGCTTTATATCAAATACCCAGGTAGACAGTATCACCCCAAACTTGATTTCTGTCCTCCATTCCTTCTTCATATATATGTCTGATCTACCATCCACCACCAGAGCATAAATGGGTACATAAGAGCCGAGTATAAGTAGTGATACAAATAGTTGTTACCAGACAAACTTAAAACTTTTGGCTCCTTTAATGATCAAACCTGTGTACCACTCAGCCATCCAGGATGATTCTGAAAATATGGGACACCCAGGGAGAGCTGAGTGGATAATGTTGAGGTATCTCATGTTCCAATTACTGTTAAAGTAGAAGCATAACACCCATGTCTGTAGATGGAATAACACTAGCAGTCAGACTGCCTTTCAAAGGTAAGGATAATGGATCCTTCAAGAAGACCATGACATTAGAGCATTTTCCTTAAGTTAATATAAATGATGTAGATGGCTAAATAAAAAATACTTTTTTTTTCTTAAACACTCACGTTCACTCATGTGAATTTAGGCACATGAGAACCTTTGGAGTATACTAATCACATCTGTTTTCCCTGAATATAAGTCAATTTTTAAACAATGATTAGTGAAACTTTATTTTACAAGCATAGCAATAATACTCACTCTACTGCCTTCTTTATATACTAAGAATGGGGCAGGATCTACTGTATTCATAGTAAATGGGCAAAGAGGTGATCATGGGAATATTAGAGTAAGTACTGTGTAAATTGAGTTCTGTATTGAAAGTGAAAAACTGGCTGTGTTTATACTTGCAATACAGTTTTGCTGGGTACATATTGCTTTTGTCCCATTTGTGGGGATGGAATTTCATTAAGATTGTTGTTAACTTGGAGCAGGGCAATAATTCAGGGGTGTTTTACTACAGTATAAATTGGAGCAGTCTCTATTTACTACCAAAGTATTACACGCAGTGGGCTATAATTCAGGGACATTTTACTACAGTAGGAATTATAAAAGGAAGTTGAGCATGGTGACTGATACCTGTAAGCTTAACCTGAAAAGGAGGTTGGAGTATCAGGACCCTGAGGTATTTTTTGCCACATAGCAGAAGTCAAGCACGAAACAAAGTCATAATTGTTCTTTCTTGCTAGAAGAATTAGGTGATCCTTTTTTTTTCAATATTTTCTGTTTTTGGCATAACCTACATTTTTGGCAGTTTATCTCTGTGTAATAGCCCTGCCCATCTTAGCCCATAGTTTGTATTCAAGGATGGTCTCCAACTCACTGGCAGGTAAAACCACTGCCCTCTTCTGTCTCCCATGTGCTACACATTTCCAAAAATTTGTGCCACCACCCGAGGCTTACACTGCCTTGTATGTCAATTTAACCATTTGGCATTCCTATTATTTTGTAGTTCCATTACCATCCTTGCACCTTACTATAATCATATCTGGTTTCATAAAAAAAAGAAAGAGAAAAAGTCTCCATTAACTAGAAAAGAATTGGACACTCAAGTAGAATATCTCAAAAAATGTAAAAAAGAGAGAATTCATAAAACATAAACTACTCTTATAACAATATGAGGAACTCTGTAAACTTCTTTATAGGCCTGTGTATGATGTGCATATCACCTCTGACCCAATCCAGTAGAAGCTGAACCTGTTCCAACAACATGTGGCAAGTTTGAGGCAAACAAAGGTATGCTGCTGCATTCATTCCCCCATAAAATTTGATTGGAATTTATGTATCTCATAATAATTTTGATTGTTTTAAAAGATTAGGAATGAACAGTTTGTCAATATTAATAAACATATCATATTGTGTATTGAAAAATTGGAACTAACTTCTGATTCAAGTATTGAAAAAGATGGAGTGTGTCAATTTCAAAGTGTGTTTTCTGTGTCATTGCAAAGTATTGTGGCACTACATATGTTGCTTTTGCAGGTAATATGTGTCAGATTATGCAGTATCAACTCACTTGTATTTATCAATTTGAAAAACCTTACAGCTTTTGCCTTAATTCTAAATAAGGAGCCAGTTTGTATTAAGGGATGCTGAGGTAGGCATCACTTCAGTTTTTGAACAGCCTTGTACACAGAGTGAGGTTGGGGACAGGCAGGGCTACACAGGGAAACCCTTTATCAAGTAAACAAACAGAAAGGGACAGAATATGTGAAGACACCCAACCATAATACAATATGGAATAAAACTGTTTGTTTACTGTTTGTATGTGTGTGTGTGTGGCAGGGGTGGGTGTGGGTGTGTTTGTTTATGTTATGGGGAGAGAGAGACAGAAGCACAGATAGGACAGAGACAGAGCAATAGAGTGATCACGTGTCAAAGTCAATCCAATTCCAATTGTCCATCTTATTTATCAGGAGTTCACATTTATGAAGGTAAACTTTTCTGCCACTGAGACTTACAGATCTCTCCTCACCTTTCCAGTGCTATTATGTAGTTGGACTTTCTTGTCAGATTTTCTTGAAACAATCCATCCCCAAATAATGACATAGACATTTCTAAATTATGAATGATTGGCCTTTTAACTTAACCTTGTTCCCAACAATTTCCTATAACCTTAACAAATGTCTATTAGCCTATTGTCTATTACTCTGTTATTCGCAGCTCCTTCCTTGTCTTCCTGGCATGGGTCCAGGCCTCAGATTCATTCCCCTGAGTTTCTCTCAGCCCAGCCAATCCTGCCTAACCATTCCTTTTGAGCAATTGGCCGCTTTAACTTTTTATTAAACCAATTAAGGGCCTTAGGCAGGCAAGGTAAAAAGCACCCTATTTTCATAATGATCAAATGTCCCACAAGTTTAACTTTTAATCATCCCCTTCTAGATTTAGCATTTTGCTTGATCTCAGGTCCTTCGTGTTTGTACTTTATTGACTGAGATACCTACTCAGGCCCTATTTTGCTTTGTTGGTAATAGAGGCTGAACTTAAATCTCTTAGTATCAGGAATTCTAGACACTAGCCAATAACCCTAATTATAGCCCATGATTTACTACTTTTTTAATTTAGAAACAAAATCGAGCCTCAATTTTGTGTGACGAAGAAAATGTAATAAAAATTAATTATTGTCTCCAGAATGCATAGCACTAGCCATTTTAACTAAACTAATGCTTATTTATGTTAACAATATAAAATTTTATTCCCTGAGATGATCATGGTGTTTCATGCCTTTGAACCCAGAACTCCAGGAGCCAAAAGCATGAATCTCAATGAATTCCAGGCCAGTCACAGATACTAATGAGGCCCCTTTCTTAAAAACACAACAATGGAAGAGACAGAAGACTAAAAGTTGAAGCACACTGACTGTACTTACAGAGGATATGAGTTAACTCCTCACCAACCAGATGGTAGCTCCACCACCATCTACAATCATATCTGTTGCCCTCTTCTTTTCTACCAGCAGACATTCAAGTAGGGTACTACATATGACAAAATAACTTTTAAAAATGAAATAAAATGTCCTATTGGTTACTTGAAACCCATCACTGTGCCTCTGCTAGAGTTCCCTCAGCTAAAGACTGCCAAATACTTGTTAGATCCCCATATCCTCTTGGGAACATCCTGAGTCCATGCATCCCGGATATTTTTTAAAATTAGTTCATGATTTTTTACATGTAGATCCTTGTTCCCTATATCTCCCCCACTTCCTTCCCTTCCTCTTATCATCTGTTGCCCCCTCACATTCACCCTGACCACCCTGCCATCCTATTCACCCACAATCAACACATAGGGCTAGGCCATCCAGAAGTGGGGTCATGTATTTCTGACAGCCATTTGAAGTGTTGATTAGAATGTCTCTTCTATGTCTAGGTTTAGGGGGTATCCCTGGATTGGGGGAATGTGTCCTCAAGGTCCTTTTTGCGCACCAGAATACATCCAGGTCCCACTGTCTGAACTCCCATTAGACAGCTCACACCTTCTAGCTGATACCCATCTCAGGGGTCTGAGTCAGTTCCATGCTGGATTCACAGCTATCAGTCTGGGGTCCTATTAGCTGCTCCTTCATCAGGTCAGCTGTCTCAACGTGTTTCCTGCAACTCGATCTTGTCCTCTCTCTCTCTCTGCATCTGGATTCTAGTTAGATGCAGTGTTTACCTATGGGTGTTTGCTTCTGTTTTCACAGAGACTAGATGAAGGCTCCATGTAGCGCTCGAGTTAGTTGCTGATCTCATTTTCAGGGAAGGTCAATAATGGAAGCCTTTCCACTGTTGCCAGATTGTTAGTTGGAGTCAGTCTTGTAGGTCTCTAGATATAACTTTAGGTTCAATTTTTCTCTTCAAACCAATAATGACTTGCTCTTTATGTTCTCTCCCTCTCTACCATGTTCTACTTTTTGTGCCTGGGTTACCTCATTCATGAGTATTTCTTCAGTGCCATCCACTTGCCTGTGCATTTCCAGATTCCATTTTTTTCTGTCAATTAGTAGTCCATTGTGTAGATGTGCCACAAGTTCTTTATCCATTCTTCAGTTGAGAGGCATCTGGGTAGCTTCTAGTTTCTTGCTATTACAAATAATGCTGCTATAGATATAATTAAACACTTTTTGCTTTGTTGCATGAATGTGGATAATTTGGGTATATGGCTATGAGTGGGATTTCACAGGTCCTGTGGTAAACCAATTCCCCATCTTGTGAGGAACTGCCATAGCTATCTTGAAAATGGCTGTACAAGTTTTGAACTCCCAAAAGCAGTGGAGGAGAGTTCCCTTCTACACATCCTGTCCAGCAGTACTCAGGAGCCAAAAAGCATGAATCTCAATGAATCTCCAGGCCAGTCAAAATTACATAATGAGGCCTTTTCTTCAAACACAACAATGAAATGCAAAGATGGCTAAAAGTTCAAGCACACTGATTGTACACAGAGGATATGAGTTACTTCCCACCAACCAGATGTTAGTTCACAACCATCTACAATGAGATTATTTTCCCTCTTATTTTCTACCAGGAGATATTCAAGTAGGATATTACATATGATAAATAATTTTTAAATGAAACAAAACGTCCTACTGGATACTTGAAACCCATCACTGGACCTCTGCTAGAGTTCCCTCAGCTAAAGACCTCAAGATCTCTGTTAGATCCACTCATCCTCTTGGGCACATTCTGAGTCCCTACATACTGAATTTTTCAAAAATTATTATTGTTTATTTTACGTGTCGATTCCTACCCCTCACTCATTAACTCCTCACTCCCTCTTACATTCTCTCCCCTTTAGATCACCCTGACCACCTCCCCTTCCATTCACCCCCTCTCCAATATGGGGCTATGCCATCCAGGTAGGGTCATGTATTTCTGACATTTAGAGACAGTTTAAGGTATGGTTAGAGTTAGGTGAGCATTTAGGTTGGTGGTAACGTAGTGTTGGGTTCCTGAAGCCCAGGAAGGAGAGAGAGAGCCCATGGCAAAAAGAACAGGAAAAGAAAGTAACGTTCAGATAGAAGACAGTTTCCCTTAGCAGTCTATGTAATTTTTTGGGGACCTTTGCTAGCAATCAGTGGGATAAGAGATGTGGGAAGAAACATTTGAGGCACCCATAGATACAATGTGACCCAGAGCCATAGGTCAACATCTCTACCAGAGATGATTAATAAAGGAGTAGAGCCGTGCTGATATCATGCACCTGGGCTTGCCAAAGGATACAGAGCTCTTTGGGGATTGTGCTGGCAGAAGCAATGGGGGAAATGTGGGTTGGAGCAAGATGTGTAAACTGATGGACTACCTGTGAGGTCTAGACCAGAGAGGGAAACATTGGAAAAACACGGAGGGCCAGAATCAGGGTTTGGTGTGATAGCAGAACCTGGAGCCCAGAGATAGAAAGGGTGAAACAGGAGCCCAGGTCTGAAGAAGGGGCATGGGTTTCCCATCCTGTAGTGCTTGTTGCCTCAAGGGATGGAGTCACCTTGATACATGTGAACTTCCTGGAAGAGGATGAGGAGCTGTAGCTCTGGAGAACCCTGATATGCCCTTGGTCAGCACCCAAAGAGGAAGCCAGAGGCAAGGAGCAAGTCCTATCATTTTCTGAGGAATTCAGTGCAGCATGCAAAGTAGGGCTCCATCCCACACAGCTTCCCTGCAGTAAGCATAGAGAGGAATGCTGCATGCCAGGCGTTATCCTTGAACTTCCAGGCCAAGACTGCCTTGTGGAAATTGTACAAGGATGTTCTGTGTCTTCCCAGTCCACACACAGAAGCCACCAGCTACAAGTGGCTAAATGATTGTCATGATAAACAGTCAATTCCAGGCTCTTTCTTGACAAAAAATAGGCTTAGCTGCAAGTTTGTGGTGTTGAGGAACACTTGGCAAGTGAAATTCCATACAAGATGCTAGTGTACACTAGGGACTCTTGAGTTAGGGCTACCCTGGATGTAATATCAAAATCCTGGAGATTTTAAGGATGTGGGCAGCTTCTGAAAGGTCTGGGGAGTACCTAGTGTGAGACATATGACCCAGGAAATACAGGAGAAGAGCCATTTTTAAATTCTTAACTATTTATCCTAAAAATACATAATAAAAAACTATAGCTTCATGGTTGTTGTTAGTAGTATCAAAGTTTCAGTTTTACTTTCCAAAATTTTTATTTAGTAAATGTGCATGCATTTGTTCCTGCACTGGAAAGGAGCCTTCAGGACCCAGAAGAGGGTATCAGGTCTCCTGTTAAAAGAATACAGATAGGGTGTGAACCACCATGTGGATGCTAGGAATTGAACCAGGCGTCCCCTAAGGGCATTAACCACTGAGCCAGCCCTTGGTGCCCAGGCCCTGCAGAGCTGCATTTGTTCTGAAAAAGGAATCCTATGTGTTCCTTTGGGACTGTGGCTGATATGGGGTCTTATTCAACCTTAGTGGTAGGTTTCTCACCTAAGCAAAATGCTGTGGATTTTTAGACTTCAGAGGTAAAACTCTGTTTTCAAAACCCAGGTATGCAAGGCTCAAATTTCTCAGGGGCTTAATTTAAAAAAAACAAAAATTCCTCAAAGCTTTCCAAACATACTAAGAAGTTTGGACTTCATCTTGTGGGGAACTAGAAGCTCTAGAGGGTAGTTAGGTAGCAATGGAAATCACCAAGTTTAGCAAATGATTGAAAGCTGAATGGCCTTCATATTAATGAGGTAAGAATGTAGAATCTCGGGATGCACTTATTGGCCCACACCCATGCAGTCATGGCCCCCTCTTTCTCCTCTCTTAGGAAAGTGCATAAATGAACTTCAGTGTTGCGATTGTCATAGATGCTATGAAAGTAAAGTCTGAAGAAAGGGTTCTCCCACAAGCCAGAGTAGGCTCCTCTGGAGCACTAAAGCTTCTGTCTGAGCAACCTAAAACCACCTGAAAGAGAAACAAACACCTCAAAGAGCTGAATTCCGCTCTACTGTCCAGTCCTCTACAGAGCTCTAAGTAACGAGTTAGGGCATATGGAGGGCTTTTGAGAATTTGTTTCATTAAATACAGTCCATGTTGAGGGACTAAGTTATTGTATAAATTATCTAAAGCAGAAGTAAATGTTAAAAATCATTTCCAGTTATTTGCTACTCTTTAGTATCAGCTAAGGTCTGTGGCCACACATGTCACTGTACATGCATGGTGAGAATTTAACATGTGGTTTGGCCACTAAATGTCTTCTCCCCAACCCAACCCAGTGATATGTTGAGAGCTCAAAATAGCCAAAATTGGAGTTATTTCCTCTGAAATTAACAAAAAGGAAGTTGAGAGATTCTTCTGCCAAAAGGGAATATACATCTGTCAGTCTAACATTAATGTTCACACACTACACATTCTCTCCATGCAGAGGGTCCCCCACAACCACATTCTTTGTAAATGTAGTGTCCATCACTCAATGAATCAGCTGGCATAAAAGTTACCAAGTTCATGTTTAGGGTGGTGTGATGATCTGACTATTTTTTTGCATTTACTTGAACTGGGTGATTCTTTATACTACACACACACACACACACACACACACCACATCACAGACACACAAAGGCAGAGAATATCACTTACTGAGCTTCAAATATTAGGGATGGTTTCCCAAGGCAGCTAAGACAAGATGCTGGTCGGTCCCTGGTGTAAGGGACTAAAAGAAGGGCACTGCCCGCCATGGTACCAACAAATCCCATGGGTAACTGTCCTGGGTGTCTTTCTGAGGTGTCCACTTCCTAAATGTCACTATGTGGCTAAGAACCCTACAGGAGAACTAATTTGTGATACCCAAAACATAAGTACATAGCTGAGCGTTCAACAGCTGTTTGATCCAAACTATTCACCATCATACCCTTAGGTATCACCCTCTACCTGGATAGCTGGCTTGGGAGATGGCTCATAGGGTAAAGGTCAGGGACAGTGGCACATGACTATTTCTCCAAATACAGAGGAGAGGGACACATGGAGACAGGAGTCTCCTGCAGTGCATTAACCAGACAGACTAGCAGAATCCTTGAGATCCAGGTTCAGTGAAGGGCACTTTTCTAGGCAGTAACTCAATCACTGCTGAGATTAGCTTTGCTATGGGTTTGACTCCTCAGGAAATAGCTTCATGACCTTGGACTTGAGAAGCAAGAAGTTGGGACTTTGTTGTTGTTTTCAGTTTTGGGTTTTTGTTTTTGTATTTTTTGAGACAGGATTTATGTGCCAATCACTATGTTCAACCAGGCTGGATCTCAGAATCCCACAGATTCTCTGGTCTCTCAAGTGCTAGAATTAAAGACATCCTACTACTATCCTGGTAGGAAAAGGCTGTGTAAAGTAAGACATGAAGGAAAAAAAAGGTCATGAAGGCAACCTTTTTAAAATAGTGATAGATTAGTTTGTTTTTAATATTTATTTTTCTTTTATATGTATATGACTGTGTGTTTGTACAAGCACATATAGGTGCCCTCAAAAAAAAAAAAAAAAAAAAAGCCATCAGAACCCCTACAGCACCTGGAGTTACATGTGGTAGTAAGCTCACCCTGTGGAGTCTGGAAACCAATCTCCATCTTTCTGCTTACTTGGTTACTTTTTGAGATAGCGTATCCAAAAGCAGGCTAGCCTTGAACTTAGCTATGAGCGTGTAGCTGAGGATGACCTTGAAGCTCTGATCTTCCTGCCTCTACCTCCTAAATACTGGGATTATAGGTAAACACCACCATACATACCCAGTTTCTGAGAGGCAGGAATAGAGCCCAGGGTCCTCATGCATGTTAGTCAAGCACTCTCTAACACTGGGCTACATACATCTCCAGCACAAATTGAACTTTCTGGAAGTTAAGAATTCTCTCCACAGAAGACACGTAAAATTGGCCAGAAAGGCAACAAAGTAAGGAATAAAACTGTTGGTATATAAAGCAGACATAGGGCCTGTAGCCAAAGTAGGGAAACAAGTGCAAACCAGTAGAAAAAGACAGCCCAGTAAAAACCGATCAAGGGCTCAGGCAGACATTTCAGAATCCGCGGGCTCCTTTGAGCAAGTGGAAAGGTTGCAGACTTTTTCAGTTGTCAGTGAAATCAACAGGCAAATGGAACCATCAGTGCACAGGCATAAGTCTACACAAAAATGTAAAAACTTAATGGCAGGGCCAGTGAAAATGTAAGGTCACTTGCCTGGCTCCTTCAATTTGTCTCTGACTTCCACTCCTGCTATGGGACCTGCTCCCAATAAATGCTTGTTTGAAACACATACACAGAGAGACAGAGGGGTGGGGGGAGGAGAATAAGAGAGAAAAAGGAACATGCTAGAAGGTACACACTGTTCTGTTCATAGTAGCCACAAACTGGAACAACACAAATATCCATCAGCATTAGAGTGGAATTAGGCATGGGTGAGGAAGAGGCCAAGGAGATGGAGAAGCTTAGGGTCAAACTGAGGGCCTCACAGGTGCTAGGGCAGTGCTCTGCTGCTGAGCCTCCAAACTCAACCTCTCTGTGCAAAAGTCATCTCACCTCTGTAGAGCCCACAGTCCCTGTCTATCAGGTTCAATTACTTATCCCTTTAAATTCTTCCCTCTGTCTCCTATTTAGGTGAACTAGGTGGTGTGTGCCAATCGAAAGTGCCCCAGTAGATCAAAAGAAGGCAAGAACAAGGCATCCCTTAGCACTTAAATATTCCTGCCATCTGAATGTCAGCTCTAGCGTGAGAGAGCTGTGTTTTCCTGTTGCACAGTGGTGCTTGATATATAAGTATTGGCATGGATGAATCCAAAACGAGGCTGAGGAAATGTGATTCATTCCCTTTGCCAAAGAGGGCTGCCTACCTGGAGGCACAGCAGGGGTGGGTCTCCCTTGGCCTCTGGCAGTTGTTAATGAGATTAGCAATTAAAAGGCAGGCCAGCAGTGGCCAGACACCAGGAACTGACTGAGAGTCAGCTCAGGAAATGGAGAAGGCATGGCCTCAGTGAGGCAACCAGCTGTAGTTCCTGTTTTTGCCTGTATCCCCTATGCCATGGGCTTGGATAGGGTGGTGTTTCCCCATACCTGTGCCAGATAGGACAGTGGAGTTGAGTGCCCACTAGCAGGATATGGGAGTTGCCTGGATGCAGGTAGCAGTGATCCTTGATGGCAGGTGGGATATAATCATTTGTTCCTAGTATCCCAGGATGCCCTTACCATTTTCTGTTTAAAAAGAGACATCCTGTCAAATGTAGGAGCCTGATTTGTTTTGACTCTGAACAGCCATCAGTAACCGATAAACAGGGAAGGAGCTTGATCCTAGGCAGTGATGCTCTGGCTGTCTAAAAGCTATGGCTTCCATGGCTGTACTGGTCAAAGACTCTGACATATAAGACCTTAGGGGCAGAAAGTAACACAATAGCCCCCATGCACTGGTGAGCAGGAGAGCATTGTCCGGCAGCCCACAGAACAATGGATGTCCAATGCCCACATGAATCCACAGGATGCACTACCTGCCACTCTTCTGCCTGAGAAGACTGAAGAACAAGTAATTTGGGACTGTCATCACCTGCTGATTAAAGAGACAGGAGATTACCAAGACATTACAGTCTTCCCTCTGGCCATGGAAACACTAACTTGGTTCACTGATGGGAACCTTGTGAAAGGTAAAGAAAGGACTGGGACAAGGATGTGAATGAAACCTGCAGATTTTGAGCCAGCAGCCTGCCAGAAGGAAACTCAGCATGAGAAGCTGAGCTCTTGGCCTTAACACAGGCCTTGCAGCTGGCCAAAGAAAAGAAAGAAAATCTGTGTAAACCTATACATGGGCAGCAGTTATGCTGTTATAACTGTCCATGTGCAAGGGGCTATCTGTAAACAAAGGGGACTTGCTAAGCTTTATTGTCAGCAAGTGAGAAAGCCAGAGATGAGCTGACAACTGCATTCCTCCACATTTTCTTCCCACTGTCCTGCTTGAGTCGCTGCTATAATTTTCTTTAGGGACAGTGACCTGGAGCAGCCGCTTTATAAGCCCCTTTCTGGCCTGCATAGTGTGTGGTCCGTGTTTTACACAGCAACAGAAGCACACCAGACCGGTAAGATATGATTTTCTCCTTTTCAACTGTGGTGAAGTGTAGGGAGCCGGCCCTGCATTCTCCATTACAAGATGGCGCCTGCATCCCGCTGGCGTTGAGAGTAAACAAGTCAGTGAGCAGATGCAGGGTGAATTTTTCCCTCCCTTGGCCTCTGCCTCTCCGTGACGTCATAATGGGCCGATGAGCTGCAGCCAATCAGGAGGTTGACACGTCCGAGGCGAAGGTTATAAACCTATATAAGTTTTGGTTTTGGAGATTTGGGGTCTCTCTGTTCTGTAAGCTTATGCTCTCCCTCTCAAGATGCATTCAAGCTTTACTGCAGAAGGATCCTGAGTGTGCTGCATCATTCTTGTTGGCGACAGGACTTAAGTTGCCGAAACCCTGGAACTGGGAGACCTCATCATCGTCAGCCCATCGGAGACCCCTGACTACAAGGGGAGGATTCAGAACTGCTGGCAGACATGCTGGGAGAGGTAGGTCTTTCTGGGCCTTGGTAAGAGGTCCAGGATAGCAAGTCAGAACCCGAGCATAATGAGAGGTTGGGCGCAACCGTGCAGGAAAAACCAGTCCCCCCCCCCCAAAAAAAAAAAGTTAAAAAGGCCCTCCCGGTGATTCTAATGACAAGGGAGTTATTTGTCAGAAACCAAAGCAGTTAATTTGTCTAAGCTGGGTGTGGTGGCACATGCCTTTAATTCCAGCACTTGGGAGACAGAAGCAAGCAAATCTCTTGTGAGTTCAAAGTAAACCTGGTATGCAGAGGAATTCCAGGCCAGATAAGAGTTAACACAAGAGAAACCCTGTCTCAAAAAATGAAACAATAGAAGTAAAAGAAACAGAGTAATAATAAAGCCATGTAAAGATGAAAAGCTCAGAGAGAATCTGGTTACAGTATGCTATTGTGTTGTCTCTATTTCATTGTTTGATTGCTGAGAAAATAACAACTGATAAAGGAAAAATGCTGCTGGATTAATTCAATTGATATATTTAAAAAATGCTTTGACCTCCAAAATTTAAGTTCAAGGACAAGTTACTGGGAAAAAGGTTTCTATTTTTGTTTCAACCGGAAATAAAAAGCTGGATTCCTTCCAGACTAATGTGGTTTGATCAAGCCAGACCCCCTGAAACCTCGGTTCATATTGCAGAATAGGACCTTTGAGTTTGAGCAGATGCTTCGGGAGTTGAGAACGTCCATTATTCAGATAAACTTCACGTGCTGCCTTGATCTATCCTTGATGGAGGGACTGTTCGGGATTGCTTCAGCTGTGTTTCCTATTTCAAGGAATGGGTGGGGGTGGGATTGTTTGGTGCAGCCATTTGCTGGGGACTTGTGTGCTTCTCTGGCTGGTGTGTAGGCTCCAGGCTCAAACTAAGAGAGACAAGGTGGTTATCACCCAGGTGCTTACAGCTTTGGAACAAGGGGCTTCCACTGATATTTGGTTATCTATGCTTAAGCAGTAGGCTGCTGGCTAGACAGCTCTTGCCGCCCGGAGCCTAGGCTCATTGCACAGGGTACAGTGTCAGGCTTGAGCAGCCCATGAGGGATGCTGAGCAAAGCAAAACTTCGCACAGGGAGTTGCCTGGCATGCAGGTCTCTACCAGGAGGTATGTTGTCCTGCATAAATGTTGCCTGCACTAGTCTCCTTTCCCAGAAAAACGGCCAGAGAGGACAGGTGAGAGCGCTTTGGGTAAAGCTAACAGCCTAATGGCGACTCTCATACACAGTCTTAATGTTTATTAAGGTCACAACCTCTGCCTCTATCCCTCAATATATGGGTGACCTATTTGCTTGTAAATTTGAAGCCTTTTCATTAATTAATAAAAAAGGGGAGATGTAGGGAGCTGTCCCTGCATTCCCTCCACATTACAAGATGGTGCCTGTGTATCCAGCTGGCGTTGAGAGTAAACAAGTCAGTGCACAGGTGCAGGGTGATTTTTCCCTCCCTTGGCCCCCGCTGCCTCTCCCGAGGCATCATATGGGCCGAGGGCTGCAGCCAATCAGGAGGTGACACGGTCCGAGGCAAAGTTGTAAACCTTGGGGTCTCCGCTCTGTAAGCTTATGCTTTCCCTCTCAAGATGCATAAAGGTTTTATTGCAGAAGGATCCTGATGGTGCTGTCGTTCTTGCTGGCGAGACGGTAGCGAGGGACAGTGAAGTTAATGTATGTGTGAGTGAGGTAGTCCTTCTGTAGCACCTGACCACGCCCATTGGGGGGTGGAGCATGGGGGAGGTGACTGAGGAAGGAGGGGTCGGAGGGCCGGTGAAGGCGCTCTCTCTTTCATGCGTACCGGACAGGAGAGGATCGGGTTGAATTTCCTGGTGTTCAGCTGGTTCAGGTTGTAAGATATTTCTCCCTGAATAAACATCTATTCAGCCTATTTGTTTATCCTGATCCTTATTTACCGCAATATTTGGTGTCAGAGTGGGATTTACCTGGCTTTTGCCCCCAGGCGGCAGAAGCCGCCCCCTCCCCCACCTTCCCCAACGGGCAGGGTTTGAACCAGGGGGGGCTCACCACAGCTTTGGGACATTTCCTCTTCCTTACTGCAAAGGAGATCTTTGCCGCTAAAGCAGACCTGAGAAGGCACTTACCGCTTAACATTTTTTGCCCATTTCCGCACGGGACTTTGCATTCGCGCAGAGCCTCTCCGGCACCCACCCGGCGGCACCCGCCCGGCTTGCACGCGTTTCGTCTTGTGTTACGGGTAACTCAAAAGTCCCCCTTTTAACAAAATTCTGCTTGCCATAGTTTGTTAAGAACTTTTACAGGAACCGGGATCAGATGAGCCTGGGCAGCTAGAGCACTATTTGATGACACACCTCCAGGCATAGCTACCACAAGCTGAGAACACAACTAAAAGCATCAAAGTTCCAGGACAGCAGAATTACACCTAAGGTAATTAGAACATCCTTTGCAATTTAAGCTGATATAAAATCTGGAGATAGAATTGTTCCATAACTATGGCAGATAATTTTACTATGCAAGAACTTTAGGATTATTTTTACTTCATATGTAGAAGGGATTTTAGCAGAAGAAACTTAGGACTGGACCAATATATACTGTTATTTTGTAATAGCAATGGGTTTCATCACTACATGATATTCTTTAAAGAAATGGTTTGAGATTACAGCAAACAATAAGGAACTTGTACAAACCATGGGAGACTTAGTGACAAAGATTCGAAACATTGAAAATGATGGAATTCAAAACATAGAGACAAAGATTCGAAACATTGAAAATGATAGAATTCAAAGCATAGAAAATATAGAAAGAAAGGTTCAGAATATTGAAGATGGCATTGGCGAGCTGAAAGGTATAATTTTATGATCAGATACCTCAATAACCAGAACTAGAAACAATGCAATGCATTAACAAACTAGCAGAAACAGCCCACTCCTGGTCGGAGGAAGCTACTAATAAGTTTAAAAAACTGGAATATCAGATAGAAAGACTAGATGACAAGAATCTCTTCCCTGTCTGAGGATAATGGCAAGCTAGCGGATAGAACATTCTTTTCTGGAAGGAAGTTTACACGCCATTCAGATAATATCTAAGGATGATAAGATTAAAAACATGGAATCATTTTGTAGTTGGAGAAAGTAAGAAACTTGGCTAATGCAATGAAGTCTTTAGAAAGTTATTTGATTCAAGAAGTTCAGACACTCAAAGAAACAATGGTGAATAGATTTCAGGCTTTTAGAAGACCTTCAGTCTGATACATCAGAAGAAGAACTACAGGTAACAGGGCATGAAAAAGATTTAAAATTTTCCACACCATTTAGGGTCAGGGGACTGAATTTATTCTTGCCAGGAAGTCATATAGGTTCTGCTCCAGCATCTCAAAGACCAGGCAAGTGGCGACAGGTGCAGGAAGCACTCATAGGCCCGCACAAAGTTATACTCATCGGCGTTCTCAGTACTGAGCCTTACTAAGATGCTCGCTTCTATCTCATTTGTTCTTTTTTTCAGGATGGGCCCCTAGCAATACAGTACTTTCTGGCCTTGAACTTGTGACTCCTGTCTCCAAGCTTCTGAGTACCTTGATCAAGGCATGTACCATCCCACTGGTTTTTAATTTTCACCAATTAAATATGAGATGGTTACATTTCTATTTCTTTATGTACTACTTACTTGTTTTGAGGCAAGGACTTGGTTTGTAGGCAAGGCCAGCTTGGAGGTATTAGCAGTCATCTGTCCATACTTCCAAGTGCTGCAAATATAAACTTGAACTACACATAGCTACCTAAATGCATGGGGCTTTTGTAAAAGTAAAAAATGAGGCATATTTAGGCTTAAATTTGGACATGTTCAACACAAGCTGGTGGGTATCTAAGACAGAGGAATGTGTTGTCTGTGTAGTCAATGCAAATGGAAAGCATTCTAGTTGGAGGAGGGATGTATATGACAAATGTGGAAGGCAATAACCCTATTCACCCTGCTTACAATTTTTTTTTTTTGTTTTACAGAGCATAATAATATTTTACTTTAGAGGAAATGGAGGCACTTGGTGTTTGTTTGAAAGAGGGGGTAAGGAAACATTGAATAAATTGATTAATTTATAAACTACTTCCTAAAAAGCCATGAAAACTTCAAGTCAATGCTCACAATTCTTGAAAATTAATCCAGATTGCTGGGTTGTGGTTTATGCCTTTAACACCAGTACTTTGGAGGCAGAGGCAAGAGGGCAGAAGGATCTCCAAAGGTCAGCCTGTTCTACAGAGTAAGTTTCAAGACAGCCAGGGCATCATATAGGGAACCTTGTCTCGAGTGAAAAAACATAATGGTTGCATGTACTTCTAACTTCAACATTGAGAGGCAGAGATAGGTGGAATGAGAAACTTCATCTCCAAAATACCAAAAAAAAGACAGCAGCTGAAGATAGGTTGAGCAGTTGCAAGCATTTTCTGCTATTGCATTAGGAGCAGGTTTCCAGTTTCCAGCCCATGTGGTGGACTACAACTGTCCTGATCTTCTATTCCAGGAATCCAGCACTGACTTGTGACTTCAGTGGTCACCAGGTTCACAAGTAAAACACTTAAATACATGTAGGAAAGAATCTCATAGTCTCGTAAGTTAGGCTTTATATCAAACAACCAGGTAGACAGTATCACCCCAAACCCTGATTTCTGTCCTCCATTCATTCTTCATATATATGTCTGAGCTACCATCCACCACCACAGAAAAATTGGGAACATAAAAGCTGAGTATATGAGGTATAAACAAATAGTTGTTTACCAGACAAACTTAAAACTTTGTGGCTCTTTTAATGATCAAAGCTGTACACCACTCAGCCATCCAGAATGGTTCTGAAAATATGGGACACCAGGGAGAGTTGAGTGATAATGTTGAAGTATCTCATATTCCAATTAGTATTAAGTAGAAGCATACCACCCATGTCTGTAGATGGAATAACACTAGCAGTCAGACTGCCTTTCAAAGGTAAGGATAATTGATCCTTCTCAGCAGACCATGATATTAGAGCATTTTCCTTAAGTCAATATAAATGATGAGGATTTGCTACATAAAAAAAATCTTTTTTTTTTTTTTTTTTTTTTTTTTTTTTTTTTTTTTTTTTTTGTTCTTAAGCACTCAATTTCACTCATGTGAATTTAGGCACATGAGAACCATTGGAGTATAACAATTACACTCTGTTTTCCGTGAATTTAAGGCAATTTTAAAAGAATGATTAGTGAAACTATATTTATTACAATATATAAATAATACTCACTCTAATGCCTTCTTTATCCACTAGAAAAGGGGCAGGATCTACTGTATTTATACTAATGGGCAAAGAGGTGATCATGGGAATATTAGTGTAAGTATTGTGTATTTGAGTACTATATTGAAAGTAAAAAACTGGCTGTGTTTATACTTGCACACAGATTCTGCTGAGTACATATTGTTTTGTCCAATTTTTGGGAATGGAATTTCATTAAGATTGTTGTTAACTTGGAGCAGGGCAATAATTCAGGGGTGTTTTACTACAGTATAAATTGGAGCAATCTTATTTACTACCAAAGATATTACACGCAGGGCTATAAATCAAGGATAATTTACTACAGTAGGAATTATAATCGGAAGTTGAGCATGGTGACTGATACCTATAATCATAACCTGAACGTGAGGTTGGAGTATCAGGACCCTGAGGTATTTCTTTGCCACATAGCAGAAGTCAAGCACGAAACAAAGTCATAATTGTTCTTTCTTGCTAGAAGTATTAGGTGATCCTTTTTTCATTTTTTTTTTGTTTGGCATAATCTGCATTTTTGGCAGTTTATCTCTGTGTAATAGCCCTGCCCATCTTAGCCCATAGTTTGTATTCAAGGGTGGTCTCCAACTCACAGATAACCACTGCCCTCCTGTCTCCCAAGTGCTGCCATTTAAAGAATTGTGCCACCACCCGAGGCTTAATCTGCCTTGTATGTTCATTTAACCATTTGGCATTCCTATTATTTTGTAGCTCCATTACCATCCTTGCACCTTACTATAATCATATCTGGTATCATAAAAAAAAAAGAGACAAGTCTCCATTAACTAGAAAAGAATTGTACACTCGATTAGAATTTCTCAAAAAATGTAAAAAAAGAGAGAATTCCTTAAACATAAACTGCACTTATAACAATATGAGGAATTATGTAAACTTCTTCATAGGCCTATGTATGATGTGCATATGTCACCCTGACCCCATCATAGAGAAGCTGAACCTGTTCCAACAACATATGGCAACTTTGAGGCAAACAAAGGTATGCTGCTGCATTCATTCCCCATAAATTTCATTGGATTTTATGTATCTCATAATAATTTTGATTGTTTTGAAGAATTTGGGAAAAGAACAGTTTGTCAGATATTAATAGACAGATCTTATTGTGTATGAAAAAATTTGAACTAACTTCTGATTCAAGTTTTGAAAAAGATGGAGTGTGTGAATTTCAAAGTGTATTTTCTGTGTCATTGCAGAGTATTGTGGCACTACATATGTTGCTTTTGCAGGTAATATGTATTTAGATTATGTACTTGTATTTATCAATTTGAGAAAAACCTGACAACTTTTGCCTTAATTCTCCAAATAAGGAGCCAGTTTTGTACTAAGGGATGCTGAGGTAGGCATCAACTTCAGTTTTTGACCAGCCTTGTACAAGAGTGAGATTGGGGACAGGCAGGGCACACAGGGAAACCCTTTCTCGAGGTAAACAAACAGAAAAGGCACATACAGGGATAGAATAGGTGAAGACAACCAACCATAATACAATATGGAATATGTCTGTTTACTGTGTGGGGGGGTTGTGTGTGTGTGTGTGTGTGTGTGTGTGTGTGTTACAGGGAGAGAGAGACAGAAGCAGAGATAGACAGAAGAGAGCAATAGAGATCACGTGTCAACGTCAATTAAATTCCAATTGTCCATCTTATTTATCATGTTCACATTTATGAAAGTAGACTTCTTCTGCCACTGAGACTTCACGGATCTCTCTCTCTATCCAGTGCTAACATTTAAGTTAGATTTTCTTGTCAGATTTTCTTGGGAACAATCCATCCCCAAATAATGACACATAAGCATTTCTAACCAATTCTATTTTGAGCAATTGGCCGTTTAACTCTTTTATTAAACCAATTAAGTGCCTTAGGCAGGCAAGGTAAAAAGCACCCTATTTTCACATAATGATCAAATGTCCCACAAGTTTAACATTTAATCATCCCCTTCTAGATTTAGCATTTTGGCTTGATCTCAGGTCCTTCGTGTTTGTACTTTTTATTGAATGAGATACCTACTCAGGCCCTATTTTTGCTTTGTTGGTAATAGAGGCTGAACTCTAAATCTCGTAGTATCAGGAATTCTAGACACTAGCCATTAACCCATAATTATAGCCCATAATTTACTACTTTTTACTTCTAGGAAACACCAGCAAAATCTACCCCAATTTTGTGTGAATTAGAAATGTAATAAAAATTAATTAATGTCTCTGGAATGCATAGCACTAGCCATTTTAACTAAACTAATGCTTATTTATGTGAACAATATAAAATTTTCATGGAATATATATGTTTTGTTTACTGTGTGTGTTTGTGTGTGTGGGTGTATGTGTGTGTGTATGTTCCGGGAAGAGAGAGCAGAAGCAGAGATAGACAGAGACAGAGCAATAGAGGGATCACGTGTCAAAGTCAATTCAATTCTAATTGTCCATCTTATTTATCAATTTCACATTTAAGAAGGTAGACTTTTCTGCCACTGAGACTTACAGATCTCTCTTCACTTTTCCAGTGCTAATATGTAGTTGGATACTGACTTTCTTGTCAGATTTTTTGAACAATCTGTCCCCCAATAATGAGCAGACATTTCCAAATTATGAATGATTGGCCTTTAACTTAACCTTGTTCCCAACGATTTCCTATAACTTAACAAATGTCTATTAGCCTATTGTATATTATTCAGTATTCTCAGCTCCCACCTTGTCTTCTTGGCATGGGTCCAGGCCTGGATTCGTTCCCCTGAGTTTTTCTCTCAGCCCAGAAGTCCTGCCATGTTGTACTACAGGGAAATATCAGACAACACTAAGCCCTGGCATTCAGGTATACAAGGGATCCCTGACTATTACCTTGGAAGCTTATTATGGTAAGGTACAAGACCAGAACTTGGCATGTGCTAGCACCTATGTAAATTGTCGTTTTCCCTCACAAACCAATCCTTATCTAGGACCCCACACACATTAAGATAGTTTAAGGTTCACAATGTATACAGACACCATTAAAGTCCAATTAAAGTGCATCTTTCAGTCAAACTATATTTGATTGAATAGAATTACCATGAGAAATAACTCCCTGTCCAATCCTTCTTTCTTCAGCCATATAAATCCACAATATTAACTTTACAGTGACCATTTAAACCAAAAATTATGTTAATCATTGAAAACACTATTGTTTGTTCTAAGTCATTGATAACCAAATGTCTTTGATGTGTGGCTTTCGGTGGTATTCATGGGCAGGAAAGTAAGATCCGAGTACCCCAATAGGGAGTATTTTAACACTAAAATTGTTTAGAATGGATGGCTCCTGCAAATAATAGTGAAGTAATTGTTGTGTGATATCTAAAATTCAGTTAATAATTTCAGTGTCATGTTATCTGCTTCTGAAGCCTACTATTCCCACTGTGCTTACTCAACTGAGCCCATTTTACATTTCTATATCAGGCAATAGAAAATTGTGTTGCTATATCCAAATACCTAACACGGTCATCAGGGAGATACTTATTATACTCTCCTGAGTGAGAGGTACAATCTATCAAGGTGGAGAAGAATTGTACAAATCATGACAATAGACTCATGAGCCTAAGACTCTAACTATTGATGGGCAAGGAAGCCAAGAACAGACAGGAAGTGACAGCGGAGCTACAAAACTTCAAGGCACTCACCCAATGGTCTACTATCTCCAGTTAGAGCCCAGCTCTGAAAGTCCACAAATTTATATGTGGTGATATATTATGGGAGATTTGTCAAAGAGCTTGCCCGAGGATTCAAAAAGCAAAGCCAGACACAAGCTGTTGCAATCAGGCAAAGGTGACTCATACCTTTAATCCCAGCATCCATACCAGCTAGCCAGGCAGTGGTGGCACACGCTTTGGGTGGATTTCTGTGAGTTTGAAACCCCAGGGATACACTAGAGTGAATCAAGATCTATAAGATTACCAGAGCTCATGCCTTTAATCCCAGCTCTAGAGAGGCATATAAAAAACAGAAACCCAATGTCTCAGGCTGCATTGTGAGATTTGGTCTCTAGGCACCCCTGAGGAGAGGCAGCATTCTGAGGTTTGCTAGAGATCGTGTGGGACAGGATCACCACCTTTTAGACTGAGGTAGAAGTAAGGGCTAGTGTCTTGGCTGCTTTGCTGCTCTGGACCTTCAGCTTGATGCTGGAACCCCAATATCTGTCTCTGGGTTTTTATTTTGGTGTTACAGTTACACACCTGGAAGTGTGCAGCAACACATGGAGGAGAGACCTTCCATGTCCGAACTATGGTGTTCCACTCTTTGTCCCCTCTGACTCACACGAGTATCTGCGTCTATTAATCATCTGCAGGCTGTCCAGGGCATGGGCCTGGTCTTTATCGTCTACACTGAGGCCATTAGAAGCATGGAAGTGTCCCAGCTGTGGTCAGTTCTCTTCTTCTTCATGCTGCTGATGATGCTGGGTATGGGGATCCTGCTTGGACACACAGGGCCATGCTACCCATCTGACAGACAGCAAGGTCTTCTCCAGCTACCAACCCAAGGGGGCCATTGCAGGTGAGGACACCAGGCAGTGGAGGCTGGGCAACTATGGATGGCAAAATGCAAGACAATCAGTGGAGGGGTCTTATTAGGGGCCACGTGCTGCTAAGACAACCCCAGAGGGGCTGCAGGGATGTAGCTGTGCTCCTGCAATGGTGGTACTCAGCTCCACTTGGATCAGTTTTTCTAGGAGCTGTTTGCACATGCAATATGCACCACAGAGACCCATTTTTTATTTCACCACCTTGCCACCCAGACAGGATCAAGGAAAACCCTCATGTGTGCCTCTGATGGCACTATGTCCATGATAGATAATGTCACTTCTGATCACATGTCCTAGTTATCATGTAGATATCCTCTTCCCCGTTCCTCAAAGCTTGAAGCACTTGGTATTTTTTTTTTCATAAATTGGGACATGTGGTGAACTGTACAAATGCATGTAGCTCTCAATCCTGCACTTAATCATCTCCTGAGGGAGCAACCCGGTGTTTGACATAATATGGTATGGCGGTGGGAAGGGCTACTATGAATTCAGAGGCACCATGCAAAGCCTTGGGAAGTCAGACGAAAACCTGGAAAGAGGTCAAATATTGACTATGCCATGTTGTACTACAGGGAGATATCAGACAACACTAAGCCCTGACATCCCGGTACACAAGGGATCCCTGACTACTACTTTGGAGGCTTAATCTGCTAAAGTTGATGACCAGACCCAAGCAAGTGATAGCAGCTATGTAAATTGTAATTTCCTCTGAAACCAATCCTTCTCTAGGACCCCACACACCACATTTCAGTCCAATTCTCACAGTCTCAAGGGCTATGTTTTGGTATGTTCCAGCATTCCTAGACTTTCAGCCATTATGATGTCCCCTAAAGTGCATTAACCTAACTGTTGTTGTTTTTCCTGCTATGAAATCCCCTGCAAAGCAGTTTTAAAGCTGATGTGGGGTTCTCACTTGCCCTCCCCCAGCAAACCTAGGTATCTATGGCTCTTGTTGACATCTAATATGGGATGACTCAGGGAGTCTCAGAGAGATGAGCTGCAATCTGGTGCTCCTGGTCAGGTGTGCCACATCAACTGTGCCATCGGCATAGAGTTCACCATAGAGGCTGGGAAATACTGGTTTGACATCTTCAATGACTCTGCAGGCACGCTGTCCCTGCTGCTCCGCATCGTGGTGGAGATCCTAGCTGTGTGCTAAGTGTATGGGCTAAAGAGGTAAGGAGACTCCAGAACCTGCCTGCTATAGAGGGCAGAGAATCTGTAGGGAAACATGCAGAAGAAAATCATCTTTCCCTCTATGCGCATTTCAGTTTTAGATACCAGAACTGGCAAGTTTAGTCTCTGCCCTCTGATCTCAGCTATCACTTACTTCCTCAGTTTACCTGTATCCAACAGTTACTTTTTCTAAACGTTTCTTTTTTTTTTTTTTCCCTTTCCCATGTTGTACTGGTGTGTTTGCCTGCTAGCCCTGCTCTATTTGTGGCTTTCTGGGATGGGACTCAGTCTCCAGGACTAGATTCTGTGAACTTCCACCACCAGAGCTTTTCAAGAAACCTGACTGGAGTCCAGTTTGAGAAAAGACAGCCCATGGATGTAAAGTCCAGTTTTTTTTACCTTGTTGCCCTGGCCAGCACTGGGATATGTTTTACCCCCGGTGATGGGATATATTTCTGGTTGCCGATATTCCTAATTAGGGCAGCCTCCAAGCCTGGGCGTTATCATATCATAGGGGTATCTTGTGAAAACTGGATGAGTGCTTGAAGATGTTTTAAGCGAGGGGGCCTGGGTTGAAGTCCAACATCTCAGACATTCCTTGGTGTTCTGGGACTACATGCTGAGAACCACTGGTGGGGTGTTTGGATTTCCAAATTTCTGCCAAGCACCAGCAGCAGCATCAGCAGCAACAAGGAACCCTGGGGAAACTCATGCCCTCCACTCACCCAGCCCTGTTGAGTGAGGTCATGTAAGGGGATTCAGAGGTTGTTTGGGTGTGATCTGGGTCAAAGAGAGCTGTGCCATGCCTTCCTCTACCTTAGATTTTTCTTGATGGTTTTGGTTTAGGTAAAAACCAGCCATGACGCTCTAAACGGCAGGCTGTCCATTGAGAGAAACACTCCCACTGTCTCTTGAAGAAGAAGAGCCATGGTCCCATGACATACTGAGTCATCTCCAGTAAGTTAGGTATTGAGAATGGTGGCTCCCCCCTTTCCCCAACCCCTCGCAAGTATTCAGCCATGAAAAGGTTTGTGAACCAAAGAAAAGGCTTATAATTTGTGGCATTTCCAAACTGACTTATTTTATCCTCTACTCTTATGCACACTCCCTCAGCTTATGACATTTTCAGGCTTTTAAAGATATGGTGACCAGTTTCTGGATCACCCAAGGTTAAGAAGTTTACATGGTCATCTAGAAAAAAAAATGCCAAGTCAGGGAGAACGGGACAGGCCAGAAGTGGATGTTTCAGATTAGAATAAAGATAAAAGAGAGGCCAGGACCTCAGCTCTTGGGGTGACTGAAGAAGGGACACAGATATATCCTAGAAATGATGTACCGCAATGGGGAGTGAGGTAGGAACTCAGAATCTTGCACTTCTGTTGGTGACCCAAACAGCAGACAGTGGAGGAAACTTTTGGCTCATTCAGGGAGGCAGCACTTTCTTTCCAAGTGGCTGTCAGTAACAGAAGTCTCCTTGCTCTGCCTCAGCCAGCTAACTCCAAAGGGGAGGGGGTGGAGGCAGGAGGAGGGCATGGAGAGAGACAGGTAAGACAGAATTACTCTCATAGACCTTAACTGGCTTGACTCTATAGTGAGAAAACATACTGGGCAAAATGAAAATAAACATGTTCTACCCTAACATGTGCAGGATAACAAAAGAAAAGAAATAATGTATAGAAAGTGGACATGAGGCTCAGTGGTTCAGAAAACTAGCTGCTTTTCCAGAGGACATGGGTTCTATTCTCAGCACCCACAAGGCATGCTACAGCTACCTTTAACTCAACCTTCAGAGAGTTTCTCTCTCTCTGTGTGTGTGTTTGTGTCTCTCTCTCTCGGTCTGTGTCTGTCTCACACACATACACAAACACACACACACACACACACACGCACGCACACACACATGCACACACATGCATGCATGCAAAAACACCAATGCATATAAAATATAAATTTTTAAAAAAAGAAAATGGCAATGATGTATACAGAGTGCTCGTTGGGTAAAACTTGTATTTGCTTTTTTGAACCTTGTTTCAAGCAGTTGGCTACCTGGCACGCACAGGCTAGCTGATGTGATTATCTGAGGTTCAGCAGCTTGTTCTGCGATTGAAGTCCATTACACATCAAGATAGAATAAGGTTCACAGTGTATACAGACACCATTAGTCTAATTTTTGCATATTTCAGTCAAACTACATTTGATTGAATAAAATTACCATGAGAAATAACTCCCTGTCTACTCCTTCTCTCTTCAGCCATAACTAATCCAATATTAACATTACAGGGACCATTTTCCAACCAATAATTATGTTAATCATTGAAAACACTATTGTTGTTTCTAAGTCATTGATTCCAATTGTCTTTGATGTGTTGCTTTTCGGTGGTAGTCAGGGGCAGGGAAAGTGAGATCAGAGTAGCCCAATAGGGAGTATTTTAACACGGACATTGTTTAGAATTGATGGCTCCTGCTAATAATAGTGAAATAATTGTTGTGTGATATCTAATATTCAGTTAAAAATCTCAGAGTCATGTTATACTTATCTGTTTCTTGAAGCCTACTATTCCCACTGTGCTTACTCCACTGAGCTTATTTACATTTATGTATCGTTCAATACAAAATTGTGTTCCTATAACCAAATACTTAACGCGGTCATGAGGGAGTGTACTTATTTTGCTCCTCCTGAGTAGAGAGGTACAATCTATCATGGTGGAGAAGGATTGTACAATTCATGACAATAGACTCATGAGCCTAAGACTCTAACTATTGATGGGCAAGGAAGCCAAGAACAGACAGGAAGTGACAGCGTGGCTACAAAACTTCAAGGCACTCACCCAATGGTCTACTATCTCCAGTGAGAGCCCAGCTCTGAAAGTCCACAAATTTATATGTGGTGATATATTATGTATGATTTGTCAAAGCTTGCCCGAGGATTCAAAAGCAAAGCCAGTCAAAAGCTATTGCAATCAAGCCAAAGGTGACACATACCTTTAATCCCAGCATCCATACCAGCTAGCCAGGCAGTGGTGGCACACGCTTTGGGTGGATTTCTGTGAGTTTGGAAACCCCCCAGGGATACACTAGAGTGAATCAGTCTATAAGATTACCAGAGCTCATGCCTTTAATCCCAGCTCTAGAGAGGCATATAAAAAACAAGAAACCCAATGTCTCAGGCTGCATTGTGAGATTTGGTCTCTAGGCACCCTGAGGAGAGGCAGCATTCTGAGGTTTACTAGAGATCTTGCAGGGACAGGATCACCCCCTTTTAGACTGAGGTGAGAAGTAAGGGCTAGTGTCTTGGCTGCTTTGCTGCTCTGACCTTCAGCTTGATGCTTGAACCCCAATATCTGTCTCTGGGTTTTTATTTTTGGTGTTACAGTTACACACCTGGAAGTGTGCAGCAACACATGGAGGAGAGACCTTCCACGTCCGAACTATGGTGTTCCACTCTTGTCCCCTCTGACTCACACGAGTATCTGGTGTCTATTAATCATCTGCAGGCTGTCCAGGGCATGGGCCTGGTCTTTATCGTCTACACTGAGGCCATTAGAAGCATGGAAGTGTCCCAGCTGTGGTCAGTTCTCTACTTCTTCATGCTGCTGATGATACTGGGTAAGGATCCTGCTTGGACACACAGTGGCCATGCTCACCCATCTGACAGACAGCAAGGTCTTCTCCAGCTACCAACCCAAGGCGGCCATTGCAGGTGAGGACACCAGGCAGTGGAGGCTGGGCAACTATGGATGGCAAAATGCAAGACAATCAGTGGAGGGGTCTTATTAGGGGCCACGTGCTGCTAAGACAACCCCCAGAGGGGGCTGTAGGGATGTAGCTGTGCTCCTGCAATTGTGATACTCAGCTCCACTTGGATCAGTTTTTCTAGGAGCTGTATGCACATGCAACATGCACCACAGAGACCCATTTTTTATTTCACCACCTTGCCACCCAGCCAGGATCATGAAAACCCCTCATGTGCCCTCTGATGGCACTATGTCCATGATAGATAATGTCACTTCTGGATCACATGTCCTAGTTATCATGTGGGAAGTATCCTCTTCCCCGTTCCTCGAAGCTTGATAGCACTTGGTATTTTTTTTTTTTCATAAATTGGGATACTGTGGTCCACTGTACAAATGCATGTAGCTCTCAATCCAGCACTTAATCATCTCCCTGAGGGAGCAACCCGGTGTTTGACATAATATGGTATGGCAGTGGGAAGGGCTACTATGAATTTAGAGTCACCATGCAAAGCCTTGGGAAGTCAGACCAAAACCTGAAAGAGTCAAATATTGACTCTGCCATGTTGTACTACAGGGAGATATCAGACAACACTAAGCCCTGACATCCCAGTACACAAGGGATCCCTGACTACTACTTTGGAGGCTTAATCTGCTAAGGTTGATGACCAGACCCAAGCAAGTGATAGCAGCTATGTAAATTGTAATTTCCTCCCAAACCAATCCTTCTCTAGGACCCCACACCACATTTCAGTCCAATTCTCACAGTCTCAAGGTCTATGTTTTGGTATGTTCAGCATTCCTAGACTTTCAGCCATTATGATGTCCCCTAAAGTGCAACAACCTAACTGTTGTTGTTTTCCTGCTATGAAATCCTGCAAAGCAGCCCTTAAAGCCTGATGTGGGGACTCGCCCTCTCACAGCAAACCTAGGTATCTATGGCTCTTGTTGACATCTAATGTGGGATGACTCAGGAGTCTCAGAGAGATGAGCTGCAATCTGGTGCTCCTGGTCAAGTATGCCACATCAACTGTGCCATCGGCATAGAGTTCACCATAGAGGCTGGGAAATACCTGGTTTGACATCTTCAATGACGCTGCAGGCACGTTGTCCCTGCTGCTCCGCATCGTGGTGGAGATCCTAGCTGTGTGCTAAGTGTATGGGCTAAAGAGGTAAGGAGACTCCAGAACCTGCCTGCTATAGAGGGCAGAGAATCTGTAGGGAAACATCCAGAAGAAAATCATCTTTCCTCTATGCGCATTTCAGTTTTAGATACCAGAACTGGCAGTTTAGTCTCTGCCCTCTGATCTCAGCTATCACTTACTTCCTCAGTTTACCTGTATCCAACAGTTTCTTTTTCTAAACGTTTTCTTTTTTTTTTTTTTTTTTTTTTTTTTTTCCTTTCCCATGTTGTATCGTGGTGTGTTTGCCTGCTAGCCCTGCTCTATTTGTGGCTTTCTGGGGATGGGACTCAGTCTCCAGGACTAGATTCTGTGATCTTCCA
Organism: Phodopus roborovskii; assembly: GCF_943737965.1. Taxonomy (NCBI): domain Eukaryota; kingdom Metazoa; phylum Chordata; class Mammalia; order Rodentia; family Cricetidae; genus Phodopus; species Phodopus roborovskii. The sequence goes on along the minus strand of NW_026126948.1, from coordinate 110,730 downwards.
CCATCAGAGCTTTTCAAGAAACCTGACTGGAGTCCAGTTTGAAAAGACAGCCCATGGACGTGTCAGTTTTTTACCTTGTTGCCCTGGCCAGCACTGGGGATATGTTTTACCTCCCGGTGATGGGATATATTTCTGGTGCCGATATTCCCTAATTAGGGCAGCCTCCAAGCCTGGGCGTTATCATATCATAGGGGTATCTTGTGAAAACTGGACGAGTGCCTGAAGATGTTTTGTAAGCGAGGGGCCTGGGTTGAAGTCCAACATCTCAGACATTCCTTGGTGTTCTGGGACTACATGCTGAGAACCACTGGTGGGGTGTTTGGATTTCCAAATTTCTGCCAAGCACCAGCAGCAGCATCAGCTGCAACAAGGAACCCTGGGGGAAATCCTCATGCCCTCCACTCACCCAGCCCTGTTGAGTGAGGTCATATAAGGGGATTCAGAGGTTGTTTGGGTGTGATCTGGGTCAAAGAGCTGTGCCATGCCTTCCCTCTACCTTAGATTTTTCTGATGGTTTTGTTTAGGTAAAAACCAGCCATGACGCTCTAAACGGCAGGCTGTCCATTGAGAAACACTCCCCACTGTCTCTTGAAGAAGAGCCAGGGTCCCATGACATACTGAGTCATCTCCAGTAAGTTAGGTATTGAGAATGTTGGCTCCCCCCTTTCCCCACAACCCTCGCAAGTATTCTGCCATGAAAAGGTTTGTGAACCAAAGAAAAGGCTTATAATTTGTGGCATTTCCAAACTGACTTATTTTATCCTCTACTCTTATGCACTCCCTCAGCTTATGACATTTTCAAGCTTTAAAAGATATGGTGACCAGTTTCTGGATCACCCAAGGTTAAGAAGTTTAAATGGTCATCTAGGGAAAAAAATGCCAGTTTTCAGGGAGAACGGGACAGGCCAGGAAGTGGATGTTTCAGATTAGAATAAAGTCAAAGAGAGGCCAGGACCTCAGCTCTTGGGGTGACTGAAGAAGGGACACAGATATATCCTAGAAGTGATGTAGCAATGGGGAGGAGGTAGGAACTCAGGGAATCTTGCACTTCTGCTGGTGACCCAAACAGCAGACAGGAGGAAGCTTTGGCTCATTCAGGAGGCAACAGCACCACCTAGTGGCTGTCAGTAACAAAGTCTCCTTGCTCTGCCTCAGCCAGCTAACTCCAAAGGGGGAGGGGGTGGAGGGAGGAGGAGGGCATGGAGAGAGACAGGTAAGACAGAATTACTCTCATAGACCTTAATTGGCTTGACTCTATAGTTAGAAAACATACTGGGCAAAATGAAATTAAACATGTTCTACCCTAACATGTGCAGGATACCACAAGAAAAGAAAATAATGTACAGAAAGTGGACATGAGGCTCAGTGGTTCAGAAAACTAGCTGCTTTTCCAGAGGACATGGGTTCTATTCTCAGCACCCACAAGGCATGCTACAGCTACCTTTAACTCAACCTTCAGAGCATTTCTCTCTCTCTCTCTCTCTCTCTCTCTCTCTCTCTCTCTGTGTGTGTGTGTCTCTCTCTCTGTCGGTCTGTCTCACACACATACACAAACACACACAAACACACACGCACGTGCGCGCACACACACACATGCATGTAAGCAAAACACCAATACATATGAAATAAAATTTAAAAAAGAAAATGGCAATGATGTATACAGAGTGCTCCGTTGGGTAAAACTTGTATTTGCTTTTTTTGAACCTTGTTTCAAGCAGTTGGCTACCTGTCACGCACAGGCTAGCTGATGTGATTATCTGAGGTTCAGCAGCTTGTTCTACGATTGAAGTCCATTACACATCAAGATAGAATAAGGTTCACAGTGTATACAGACACCATTAGTCTAATTTTTGCATATTTCAGTCGAACTACATTTGATTGAATAGAATTACCATGAGAAATAACTCCCCTGTCTACTCCTTCTCTCTTCAGCCATAACTAATCCAATATTAACATTACAGTGACCATTTAAACCAATAATTATGTTAATCATTGAAAACATTATTGTTGTTTCTAAGTCATTGATTCCAATTGTCTTTGATGTGTTGCTTTCGGTGGTAGTCATGGGCAGGAAAGTGAGATCAGAGTACCAATAGGGGAGTATTTTAACACGGACATTGTTTAGAATTGATGGCTCCTGCTAATAATAGTGAAATAATTGTTGTGTGATATCTAATATTCAGTTAAAAATCTCAGAGTCATGTTATACTTATCTGTTTCTGAAGCCTACTATTCCCACTGTGCCTACTCCACTGAGCTTATTTTACATTTATGTATCGTTCAATAAAAAATTGTGTTGCTATAACCAAATACCTAACGCGGTCATGAGGGAGGTACTTATTTTGCTCTCCTGAGTGAGAGGTACAATCTATCATGGTGGAGAAGGATTGTACAATTCATGACAATAGACTCATGAGCCTAAGACTCTAACTATTGATGGGCAAGGAAGCCAAGAACAGACAGGAAGTGACAGCGGGCTACCAAACTTCAAGGCACTCACCCAATGGTCTACTATCTCCAGTGAGAGCCCAGCTCTGAAAGTCCACAAATTTATATGTGGTGATATATTATGTATGATTTGTCAAAGCTTGCCCGAGGATTCAAAAGCAAAGCCAGTCAAAAGCTATTGCAATCAGCCAAAGGTGACACATACCTTTAATCAGCATCCATACCAGCTAGCCAGGCAGTGGTGGCACACGCTTTGGGTGGATTTCTGTGAGTTTGAAACTCCCCCAGGGATACACTAGAGTGAATCAGTCTATAAGATTACCAGAGCTCATGCCTTTAATCCCAGCTCTAGAGAGGCATATAAAAAACAGAAACCCAATGTCTCAGGCTGCATTGTGAGATTTGGTCTCTAGGCACCCTGAGGGAGAGGCAGCATTCTGAGGTTTACTAGAGATCTTGCAGGGACAGGATCACCCCCTTGTGGGACTGAGGTAGAAGTAAGGGCTAGTGTCTTGGCTGCTTTGCTGCTCTGACCTTCAGCTTGATGCTTGAACCCCAATATCTGCCTCTGGGTTTTTATTTTTGGTGTTACAGTTACACACCTGGAAGTGTGCAGCAACACATGGAGGAGAGACCTTCCACGTCCGAACTATGGTGTTCCACTCTTGTCCCCTCTGACTCACACGAGTATCTGGTGTCTATTAATCATCTGCAGGCTGTCCAGGGCATGGGCCTGGTCTTTATCGTCTACACTGAGGCCATTAGAAGCATGGAAGTGTCCCAGCTGTGGTCAGTTCTCTACTTCTTCATGCTGCTGATGATACTGGGTATGGGGATCCTGCTTGGACACACAGTGGCCATGCTCACCCATCTGACAGACAGCAAGGTCTTCTCCAGCTACCAACCCAAGGCGGCCATTGCAGGTGAGGACACCAGGCAGTGGAGGCTGGGCAACTATGGATGGCAAAATGCAAGACAATCAGTGGAGGGGTCTTATTAGGGGCCACGTGTTGCTAAGACAACCCCAGAGGGGCTGCAGGGATGTAGCTGTGCTCCTGCAATGGTGATACTCAGCTCCACTTGGATCAGTTTTTCTAGGAGCTGTATGCACATGCAATATGCACCACAGAGACCCATTTTTTATTTCACCACCTTGCCACCCAGCCAGGATCATGAAAACCTCATGTGCCTCTGATGGCACTATGTCCATGATAGATAAAGTCACTTCTGATCACATGTCCTAGTTATCATGTGGAAGTATCCTCTTCCCCCGTTGCCTCGAAGCTTGATAGCACTTGGTATTTTTTTTCAAATTGGGATACTGTGGTCCACTGTACAAATGCATGTAGCTCTCAATCCAGCACTTAATCATCTCCTGAGGGAGCAAACCGGTGTGTTTGACATAATATGGTATGGCAGTGGGAAGGGCTACTATGAATTTAGAGTCACCATGCAAAGCCTTGGGAAGTCAGACTGAAAACCTGAAAGAGTCAAATATTGACTCTGCCATGTTGTACTACAGGGAGATATCAGACAACACTAAGCCCTGACATCCCAGTACACAAGGGATCCCTGACTACTACTTTGGAGGCTTAATCTGCTAAGGTTGATGACCAGACCCAAGCAAGTGATAGCAGCTATGTAAATTGTAATTTCCTCCCAAACCAATCCTTCTCTAGGACCCCACACCACATTTCAGTCCAATTCTCACAGTCTCAAGGTCTATGTTTTGGTATGTTCAGCATTCCTAGACTTTCAGCCATTATGATGTCCCTAAAGTGCAACAACCTAACTGTTGTTGTTTTCCTGCTATGAAATCCCTGCAAAGCAGCCCCTTAAAGCTGATGTGGGGACTCGCCCTCCACAGCAAACCTAGGTATCTATGGCTCTTGTTGACATCTAATGTGGGATGACCCAGAGTCTCAGAGAGATGAGCTGCAATCTGGTGCTCCTGGTCAAGTATGCCACATCAACTGTGCCATCGGCATAGAGTTCACCATAGAGGCTGGGAAATACTGGTTTGACATCTTCAATGACGCTGCAGGCACGTTGTCCCTGCTGCTCCGGGTTCGTGGTGGAGATCCTAGCTGTGTGCTAAGTGTATGGGCTAAAGAGGTAAGGAGACTCCAGAACCTGCCTGCTATAGAGGGCAGAGAATCTGTAGGGAAACATCCAGAAGAAAATCATCTTTCCTCTATGCGCATTTCAGTTTTAGATACCAGAACTGGCAGTTTAGTCTCCGCCCTCTGATCTCAGCTATCACTTACTTCCTCAGTTTACCTGGTATCCAACAGTTTCTTTTTCTAAACGTTTCCTTTTTTTTTTTTTTTTTTTTCCTTTCCCCATGTTGTATCCGTGGTGTGTTTGCCTGCTAGCCCTGCTCTATTTGTGGCTTTCTGGGATGGGACTCAGTCTCCAGGACTAGATTCTGTGATCTTCCACCATCAGAGCTTTTCAAGAAACCTGACTGGAGTCCAGTTTGAAAAGAGGCAGCCCATGGACGTGTCAGTTTTTTACCTTGTTGCCCTGGCCAGCACTGGGATATATGTTTTACCTCCCCGGTGATGGGATATATTTCTGGTGCCGATATTCCTAATTAGGGCAGCCTCCAAGCCTGGGCGTTATCATATCATAGGGGTATCTTGTGAAAACTGGACGAGTGCCTGAAGATGTTTTAAGCGAGGGGGCCTGGGTTGAAGTCCAACATCTCAGACATTCCTTGGTGTTCTGGGACTACATGCTGAGAACCACTGGTGGGGTGTTTGGATTTCGCAATTTTCTGCCAAGCACCAGCAGCAGCATCAGCTGCAACAAGGAACCTGGGAAAACTCATGCCCTCCACTCACCCAGCCCTGTTGAGTGAGGGTCATATAAGGGGATTCAGAGGTTGTTTGGGTGTGATCTGGGTCAAAGAGCTGTGCCATGCCTTCCTCTACCTTAGATTTTTCTGATGGTTTTGGTTTAGGTAAAAACCAGCCATGACGCTCTAAACGGCAGGCTGTCCATTGAGAAACACTCCCCACTGTCTCTTGAAGAAGAGCCAGGGTCCCATGACATACTGAGTCATCTCCAGTAAGTTAGGTATTGAGAATGTTGGCTCCCCCTTTCCCACAACCCTCGCAAGTATTCTGCCCATGAAAAGGTTTGTGAACCAAAGAAAAGGCTTATAATTTGGCATTTCCAAACTGACTTATTTTATCCTCTACTCTTATGCACTCCCTCAGCTTATGACATTTTCAAGCTTTAAAAGATATGGTGACCAGTTTCTGGATCACCCAAGGTTAAGAAGTTTAAATGGTCATCTAGGAAAAAATGCCAGTTTTCAGGGAGAGGGGGACAGGCCAGGAAGTGGATGTTTCAGATTAGAATAAAGTCAAAGAGAGGCCAGGACCTCAGCTCTTTGGGGTGACTGAAGAAGGGACACAGATATATCCTAGAAGTGATGTAAAGCAATGGGGAGGGAGGTAGGAACTCAGGGAATCTTGCACTTCTGTTGGTGACCCAAACAGCAGACAGGAGGAAGCTTTGGCTCATTCAGGAGGCAACAGCACCACCTAGTGGCTGTCAGTAACAAAAGTCTCCTTGCTCTGCCTCAGCCAGCTAACTCCAAAGGGGGAGGGGGTGGAGGGAGGGGAGGAGGGCATGGAGAGAGACAGGTAAGACAGAATTACCTCTCATAGACCTTAATTGGCTTGACTCTATAGTTAGAAAACATACTGGGCAAAATGAAATTAAACATAGTTCTACCCTAACATGTACGGATACCACAAGAAAAGAAAATAATGTACAGAAAGTGGACATGAGGCTCAGTGGTTCAGAAAACTAGCTGCTTTTCCAGAGGACATGGGTTCTATTCTCAGCACCTCCACAAGGCATGCTACAGCTACCCTTTAACTCAACCTTCAGAGCATTTCTCTCTCTCTCTCTCTCTCTCTCTCTCTCTCTCTCTCTCTCTGTGTGTGTGTGTGTCTCTCTCTGTCGGTCTGTCTCACACATACACAAACACACACAAACACACACGCACGTGCGCGCACACACACACATGCATGTAAGCAAAACACCAATACATATGAAATAAAATTTTAAAAAAAGAAATGGCAATGATGTATACAGAGTGCTCGTTGGGTAAAACTTGTATTTGCTTTTTTGAACCTTGTTTCAAGCAGTTGGCTTACCTGTCACGCACAGGCTAGCTGATGTGATTATCTGAGGTTCAGCAGCTTGTTCTACCATTGAAGTCCATTACACATCAAGATAGAATAAGGTTCACAGTGTATACAGACACCATTAGTCTAATTTTTGCATATTTCAGTCGAACTACATTTGATTGAATAGAATTACCATGAGAAATAACTCCCTGTCTACTCCTCTTCTCTCTTCAGCCATAACTAATCCAATATTAACATTACAGTGACCATTTAAACCAATAATTATGTTAATCATTGAAAACATTATTGTTGTTTCTAAGTCATTGATTCCAATTGTCTTTGATGTGTTGCTTTCGGTGGTAGTCATGGGCAGGAAAGTGAGATCAGAGTACCCCAATAGGGAGTATTTTAACACGGACATTGTTTAGAATTGATGGCTCCTGCTAATAATAGTGAAATAATTGTTGTGTGATATCTAATATTCAGTTAAAAAATCTAGAGTCATGTTATACTTATCTGTTTCTGAAGCCTACTATTCCCACTGTGCTTACTCCACTGAGCTTATTTACATTTATGTATCGTTCAATAAAAAATTGTGTTGCTATAACCAAATACCTAACGCGGTCATGAGGGGAGGTACTTATTTTGCTCTCCTGAGTGAGAGGTACAATCTATCATGGTGGAGAAGGATTGTACAATTCATGACAATAGACTCATGAGCCTAAGACTCTAACTATTGATGGGCAAGGAAGCCAAGAACAGACAGGAAGTGACAGCGGGCTACAAAACTTCAAGGCACTCACCCAATGGTCTACTATCTCCAGTGAGAGCCCAGCTCTGAAAGTCCACAAATTTATATGTGGTGATATATTATGTATGATTTGTCAAAGCTTGCCCGAGATTCAAAAAGCAAAGCCAGTCAAAAGCTATTGCAATCAGCCAAAGGTGACACATACCTTTAATCCCAGCATCCATACCAGCTAGCCAGGCAGTGGTGGCACACGCTTTGGTGGATTTCTGTGAGTTTGAAACCTCCCAGGGATACACTAGAGTGAATCAGTCTATAAGATTACCAGAGCTCATGCCTTTAATCCCCAGCTCTAGAGAGGCATATAAAAAACAGAAACCCAATGTCTCAGGCTGCATTGTGAGATTTGGTCTCTAGGCACCCTGAGGAGAGGCAGCATTCTGAGGTTTGCTAGAGATCTTGCAGGGACAGGATCAACCCCTTTAGACTGAGGTAGAAGTAAGGGCTAGTGTCTTGGCTGCTTTGCTGCTCTGACCTTCAGCTTGATGCTTGAACCCCAATATCTGTCTCTGGGTTTTTATTTTTGGTGTTACAGTTACACACCTGGAAGTGTGCAGCAACACATGGAGGAGAGACCTTCCACGTCCGAACTATGGTGTTCCACTCTTGTCCCCTCTGACTCACACGAGTATCTGGTGTCTATTAATCATCTGCAGGCTGTCCAGGGCATGGGCCTGGTCTTTATCGTCTACACTGAGGCCATTAGAAGCAAGGAAGTGTCCCAGCTGTGGTCAGTTCTCTACTTCTTCATGCTGCTGATGATGCTGGTATGGGGATCCTGCTTGGACACACAGTGGCCATGCTCACCCATCTGACAGACAGCAAGGTCTTCTCCAGCTACCAACCCAAGGCGGCCATTGCAGGTGAGGACACCAGGCAGTGGATGCTTGGCAACTATGGATGGCAAAATGCAAGACAATCAGTGGAGGGGTCTTATTAGGGGCCACGTGCTGCTAAGACAACCCCAGAGGGGCTGCAGGGATGTAGCTGTGCTATGTTATTATGGTTATGGTTACTGTTATGGTTAGGTGGAGGGTTCAGATTAGGGATGGTTAGGGTTAGCTTTAACGTGGGTGATAATGTGAGGTTTAGGGTTTGTGTTATGTTAGTGTTAGACTTAGTGTTAGATTACAGTTTGGTTAGAGTCACGGATTGGTTTAGTGTTTGTCCTAGCTTATAGTTATGCTTAGGGTTATCGTCAGTGTTAGCGTTTGGTTAGCGTTGGTGTTAGGTTAACGTTCGTGTTAATTTTAGGTTTAGTGTTATGTTTTGGCTGTGTGAAACATTTAGTTAGTGGTAGCATTATTGTTATGTTACGGTTAGAGTTAGGTTAGGGTTAGGTTTACAGTTTTTGTTAGGGTTAAATTTCAGTTTGATGTTAGTGTTAATGTTAGTTTAGGTTAGGGTTCGTGTTAGTATTTTGTTTTAATTGCAATACGTAAAGTGATACTGTTAATGCTAGTGTAATGGATAGTTCAGGGTCAGTTTAAGTGATAGTGGTATGTCTAGATTTATAGTGTTAGTTTTAGGTATAGGGTTAGTGGTAAAGATTATGGTAAGAATAAGGGTTATTGTTAAGTGTAGGGTTGGTTTATCGCCGTGGTTACACTATCTCTTAAGGTTATGGTTAGTTATATGGTTAGGGTTAGCTTTAGCATTATGGTGACCGTTAGTTTAGTATTTGGGTTAGGGTTTAGGTTAGGGTTAGGCTTCTTGTTATGGTTACCATTCGATTTTGTTAGGGTTACAGTTAGTATTAGGGGTAGTGTTTCTTAGTTCGTTTAGGGATAAGGTCAAAGTTTGCATTGGTTTAGTAGTATGGTCAGATCAAGTGATACGGTTATGCTTTGTGTTAGGGTTAGGTTTATTATTAGTGTTAGTTTTAGTGTTAACTTTAGGTTAGGCCTAGGGTTAGAGTTAAGGTTATTGTTGGGTTATGGGTTCGTGCTACTTTAGCGTTATTATTAGTGGTAGGGTTAGGTTTCAGGTTTTTTTTAGAGGTAAATTTAGGTTATAGTTTAGTTAGTGTTAATGTTATCGTTAGGGTTAGTGGTTAGAATGAGTGTTCTGTTTAGTGTTTGTGTTAGCACTATGTTTAGAGTTAGTGTTATGGTTAGGGTTAGTTTTATGGATTGGAATAGGTTTAGGTTAGGCTTATGATATGCTTAGGATTAGGGTTAATATTCGGGTTAGTGTTAGTGTTATGGTTATGGTTATTGTTATGGTTAGGAGGAGGGTTCAGAATAGGGATTGCTTAGTGTTATCGTTAGGGTTGGTGATAATGTGAGGTTTTGGGTATGAGTTTGTGTTAGTGTTAGTCTTAGCATTAGATTGTGGTTTGCTTAGAGTCACGGTTATGGTAAGTGCATGTGTTAGGTTTGGGTTAGGCTTAGGGTTCAGTGTTAGTGTTAGGATTGGTGTTAGGTAAAGGTTTGGGTTAGTTTTAGTTTTTGTGTTGGGTTTTGGCTGGGCATTACATTTAGTTAGTTGTAGTATTATGGTTACTTTTAGGGTTAGGATTAGCTTAGGGTTGGGGTTAGTGTTTATGTTAGGGTTAAGTTTCAGGGTTAGGTTAGGGTTAGTGTCAAGGATTGGAATAGTTTTAGGTTAAGGTTATGTTATGCTTAGGTTTAGTCTTAATATTAGTGTTAAGGTTAGTGTTATGGTTATGGTTAGTGTTACGGTTCGGTGGAGGGGTTCAGATTAGGGATTGTTAGGGTTAGCTTTAAGGTTGGTGATCATGTGAGGTTTATGGTTTTAGTTGTGTTAGTGTTAGTCATAGTGATAGATTACGTTAGAGTCACGTTAGATTTGGTTAGAGTCACGGTTTGGGTTAGTGTTTGTCTTAGGTAATGGTTATGCTTAGGGTTATCGTCAGTGTTAGCTTTAGGTTAGGGTTGGTGTTAGGTTAACGTTCGATTGTCAGTTTTAGATTTAGTGTTGGGTTTTGGCTGTGCGATACATTTAGTAGGTGGTAGCATTATTGTTATGTTTAGGGTTAGAGATAGGTTAGGGTTAGATTTACAGTTTTTGTTAGGGTTAACTTTCAGGTTGATGTTAGTCTTAATGTTAGTTTAGGTTAGGGTTAGTGTTAGTGTTTTTGCTTTAGTGTGCATTACGTATATTGATGCTGTTAATGCTAGGGGAATAGATAGTTCAGGGTCAGTTTAAGTGATAGTGGTATGTCTAGATTTTACTGTTAGTTTTAGGGTTAGGGTTAGTGCTTACGATTATGGTAGCGTTAGGGTTAGTGGTAGGTGTAGGGTTGGGTTTAGCGCCGTGGTTTCACTTTCTGTTAGGTTTATGGCTAGTTTTATGTATAGGGTTAGGTTTAGCATTATGGTGAGCGTTACTTTAGGATTTGGGTTAGGGTTAAGGTTAGGGTTAGGCTTCGTGCTAGGGTTAGTGTGACGTTTATGACAGGGTTACAGTCAGTGTTAGTGGTAGCGTTTGTTAGTGGGTTTGGGGTTACGGTTAGAGTTTGCATTAGTTTTTGTCGTATGGTCAGGTCAAGTTATACGGTTATGCTTTGTGTTAGCGTTAGGTTAGTTTTACGTATATTATTAGTGTTAGTGTTAGTGTTAAGTTTAGGTTAGGCTTAGGGTTAGGGTTAAGGTTATTGTTGGGTTTTGGGTGTATGTTACTTTAGCGTTAATGTTAGGTTTCAGGTTTTTTTTTTAGAGTTAAAGTGGGGTTTATAGTTTAGTTAGTGTTAATGTTATCATTAGGGTTAGTGGTTAGAATGAGTGTTCTGTTTAGTGTTTGTGTTAGCACTATGTTTAGAGTTAGTGTTATGGTTAGGGTTAGTTTTATGGATTGGAATAGGTTTAGGTTAGGCTTATGATATGTGTAGGATTAGGGTTAATATTCGTGGTAGCGTCAGTGTTATGGTTATGGTTATTGTTATGGTTAGGAGGAGGGTTCAGAATAGGGATTGCTTAGTGTTAGCGTTAGGGATGGTGATAATGTGAGGTTTTGTGTTTGAGTTTGTGTTCGTGTTAGTCTTAGCATTAGATTGTGGTTTGCTTAGAGTCACGGTCATGGTAAGTGCATGTGTTAGGTTTGGGTTAGGCTTACGGTTCAGTGTTAGTGTTAGGTTAGGATTGGTGTTAGGTTAAGATTTGGGTTAGTTTTAGTTTTCGTGTTAGGCTTGGCTGGCGTTACATTTAGTTAGTTGTAATATTATTGTTACTTTTAGGGTTAGGATTAGCTTAGTGTTGGGGTTAGTGTTTATGTTAGGGTTAAGTTTCAGGGTTAATGTTAGGGTTAATGTAACTTTAGGTTAGGGTTAGTGTCATGGATTGGAATAGGTTTAGGTTAAGGTTATGTTATGCTTAGCTTTAGTCTTAATATTAGTGTTAGGGTTAGTGTTATTGTTATGGTTAGTGTTATGGTTAGGTGGAGGGTTCAGATTAGGGATTGTTAGGGTTAGCTTTAAGGTTGGTGATCATGTGAGGTTTAGGGTTTGAGTTGTGTTAGTGTTAGTCATAGTGTTAGATTACGTTAGAGTCACGTTAGATTTGATTAGAGTCACGGTTTCGGTTAGTGTTTTTCTTAGGTTATGGTTATGCTTAGGTTTATCGTCAGGTTAGCGTTAGGTTAGGGTTAGTGTTAGGTTAACGTTCGTGTCAGTTTTCGGTTTAGTGTTGGGTTTTAGCTGTGCGATACATTTACTTAGTGGGAGCATTATTGTCATGTTTAGGGTTAGAGTTAGGTTAGGGTTAGGTTTACAGTTTTTGTTAGGGTTAACTTTCAGGTTGATGTTAGTGTTAATGTTAGTTTAGGTTAGGGTTAGTGTTAGTGTTTTGCTTTAGTTTGCATTACGTATATTGATGCTGGTAATGCTAGGGGAATGGATAGTTCAGGGTCTGTTTAAGTGATAGTGGTATGTCTAGATTTTACTGTTAGTTTTAGGGTTAGGGTTAGTGCTTATGATTATGGTAAGCGTTAGGGTTAGTGGTAGGTGTAGGGTTGGGTTTAGCACCGTGGTTTCACTTTCTGTTAGGTTTATGGCTAGTTTTATGGTTAGGGTTAGGTTGAGCATTATGGTGAGCGTTACTTTAGGATTTTGGTTAGGGTTAACGTTAGGGTTAGGCTTCGTGCTAGGGTTAGTGTGAGGTTTATAACAGTGTTACAGTCAGTGTTAGGGGGTAGCGTTTGTTAGTGGGTTTCGGGTTACGGTTAGAGTTTGCATTAGTTTTTGTCGTATGGTCAGGTCAAGTGATACGTTTAGGCTTTGTGTTAGGGTTAGGTTAGTATTACGTTTATTATTAGTGTTAGTGTTAGTGTTAAGATTAGGTTAGGCTTAGGGTTAGGGTTAAGGTTATCGTTGGGTTTTGGGTGTATGTTACTTTAGCGTTAATGTTAGGTTTCAGGTTTTTTTTTTTAGAGTTAAAGTGGGGTTTATAGTTTAGTTAGTGTTAATGTTATCATTAGGGTTAGTGGTTAGAATGAGTGTTCTGTTTAGTGTTTGTGTTAGCACTATGTTTAGAGTTAGTGTTATGGTTAGGGTTAGTTTTATGGATTGGAATAGGTTTAGGTTAGGCTTATGATATGTGTAGGATTAGGGTTAATATTCGTGGGTAGCGTCAGTGTTATGGTTATGGTTATTGTTATGGTTAGGAGGAGGGTTCAGAATAGGGATTGCTTAGTGTTAGCGTTAGGGGATGGTGATAATGTGAGGTTTTGTGTTTGAGTTTGTGTTCGTGTTAGTCTTAGCATTAGATTGTGGTTTGCTTAGAGTCACGGTCATGGTGAGTGCATGTGTTAGGTTTGGGTTAGGCTTACGGTTCAGTGTTAGTGTTAGGTTAGGATTGGTGTTAGGTTAAGATTTGGGTTAGTTTTAGTTTTCGTGTTAGGCTTGGCTGGCGTTACATTTAGTTAGTTGTAATATTATTGTTACTTTTAGGGTTAGGATTAGCTTAGTGTTGGGGTTAGTGTTTATGTTAGGGTTAAGTTTCAGGGTTAATGTTAGGGTTAATGTAACTTTAGGTTAGGGTTAGTGTCATGGATTGGAATAGGTTTAGGTTAAGGTTATGTTATGCTTAGCTTTAGTCTTAATATTAGTGTTAGGGTTAGTGTTATTGTTATGGTTAGTGTTATGGTTAGGTGGAGGGTTCAGATTAGGGATTGTTAGGGTTAGCTTTAAGGTTGGTGATCATGTGAGGTTTAGGGTTTGAGTTGTGTTAGTGTTAGTCATAGTGTTACATTAAGGTTAGAGTCACGTTAGATTTGGTTAGAGTCACGGTTTGGGTTAGTGTTTTTCTTAGTTTATGGTTATGCTTAGGTTTATCGTCAGGTTAGTGTTAGGTTAGGGTTAGTGTTAGGTTAACGTCGTGTCAGTTTTCGGTTTAGTGTTGGGTTTTAGCTGTGCAATACATTTACTTAGTGGGAGCATTATTGTTATGTTTAGGGTTACAGTTAGGTTAGGGTTAGGTTTACAGTTTTTGTTAGGGTTAACTTTCAGGTTGATGTTAGTGTTAATGTTAGTTTAGGTTAGGGTTAGTGTTAGTGTTTTGTTTAGTGTGAATTACCTATAATGATGCTGTTAATGCTAGGGGAATGGATAGTTCAGGGTCATTTTCAGTGATAGTGGTATGTCTAGATTTTACTGTTAGTTTTAGGGTTAGGGGTTAGTGGTTATGATTATGGTAACCGTTAGTCTTAGTGGTAGGTGTAGGGTTGGGTTTAGCGCCGTGGTTTCACTTTCTGTTAGGTTTATGGCTAGTTTTATGGTTAGGGTTAGGTTTAGCATTATGGTGAGCGTTACTTTAGCATTTGGGTTAGGGTTAAGGTTAGGGTTAGGCTTCGTGCTAGGGTTAGTGTGAGGTTTATGACAGTGTTACAGTCAGTGTTAGGGGTAGCGTTTGTTAGTGGGTTTCGGGTTACGGTTAGAATTTGCATTAGTTTTTGTCGTATGGTCAGGCAAGTGATACGGTTACGCTTTGTGTTAGGGTTAGGTTAGTATTATGTATATTATTAGTGTTAGTGTTAGTGTTAAGTTTAAGTTAGGCTTAGGGTTAGGGTTAACGTTATCGTTGGTTTTGGGTGTGTGTGTTACTTTAGCGTTAATGTTAGGTTTCAGGTTTTTCTTTCAGAGTTAAAGTGGGGTTTATAGTTTAGTTAGTGTTAATGTTATCATTAGGGTTAGTGGTTAGAATGAGTGTTCTGTTTAGTGTTTGTGTTAGCACTATGTTTAGAGTTAGTGTTATGGTTAGGGTTAGTTTTATGGATTGGAATAGGTTTAGGTTAGGCTTATGATATGTGTAGGATTAGGGTTAATATTCGTGTTAGTGTTAGTGTTATGGTTATGGTTATTGTTATGGTAAGGAGGAGGGTTCAGAATAGGGATTGCTTAGTGTTAGCGTTAGGGTTGGTGATAATGTCAGGTTTTGGGTTTGAGTTTGTGTTAGTGTTATTCTTAGCATTAGATTGTGGTTTGCTTAGAGTCACGGTCATGGTAAGTGCATGTGTTAGGTTTGGGTTAGGCTTAGGGTCAGTGTTAATGTTAGGTTAGCATTGGTGTTAGGTTAAGGTTTGGGTTAGTTTTAGTTTTTGTGTTGGGTTTTGCCTGGCGTTACATTTAGTTAGTTGTAATATTATGGTTACTTTTAGGGTTAGGATTAGCTTAGGGTTGGGGTTAGTGTTTATGTTAGGGTTAAGTTTCAGGGTTAAGGTTAGAGTTAATGTATCTTTAGGTGAGGGTTAGTGTCATGGATTGGAATAGGTTTAGGTTAAGGTTATGTTATGCTTAGCTTTAGTCTTAATATTAGTGTTAGGGTTAGTGTTATGTTTATGGTTAGTGTTACGGTTAGGTGGAGGGTTCAGATTAGTGATTGTTAGGGTTAGCTTTAAGGTTGGTGATCATGTGAGGTTTAGGGTTTGAGTTGTATTAGTGTTAGTCATAGTGTTAGATTAAGGTTAGAGTCACGTTAGATTTGGTTAGAGTCACGGTTTGGGTTAGTGTTTTTCTTAGTTTATGGTTATGCTTAGGGTTATCTTCAAGTTAACGTTAGGTTAGGGTTGGTGTTAGGTTAACGTTCGTGTCAGTTTTAGGTTTATTGTTGGGTTTGGCTGTGCGATACATTTAGTTAGTGGTAGCATTATTGCTATGTTTAGGGTTAGAGTTAGTTTAGGGTTAGGTTTACAGTTTTTGTTAGGTTAACTTTCAGGTTGATGTTAGTGTTAATGTTAGTTTAGGTTAGGGTTAGTGTTAGTGTTTTGTTTAGTGTGAATTACCTATAATGATGCTGTTAATGCTAGGGGAATGGATAGCTCAGGGTCATTTTCAGTGATAGTGGAATGTCTAGATTTTACTGTTAGTTTTAGGGTTAGGGTTAGTGCTTATGATTATGGTAACCGTTAGTCTTAGTGGTAGGTGTAGGGTTGGGTTTAACGCCGTGGTTTCACTTTCTGTTAGGTTTATGGCTAGTTTTATGGTTAGGGTTAGGTTGAGCATTATGGTGAGCGTTACTTTAGGATTTGGGTTAGGGTTATAGTTAGGGTTAGGCTTCGTGCTAGTGTTAGTGTGAGGTTTATGACAGGGTTACAGTCAGTGTTAGGGGTAGCGTTTGTTAGTGGGTTTAGGGTTACGGTTAGAGTTTGCATTAGTTTTTGTCGTATGGTCAGTGAAGTGATACGGTTACGCTTTGTGTTAGGGTTAGGTTAGTATTACGTTTATTATTAGTGTTAGTGTTAGTGTTAAGTTTAGGTTAGGCTTAGGGTTAGGGTTAAGGTTATCGTTGGGTTTGGGTGTGTGTTACTTTAGCGTTAATGTTATGTTTCAGGTTTTTTTTTAGAGTTTAAGTGGGGTTTATAGTTTACTTGGTGTTAATCTTATCGTTAGGGTTAGTGGTTAGAATGAGTGTTCTGTTTAGTGTTTGTGTTAGCACTATGTTTAGAGTTAGTGTTATGGTTAGGGTTAGTTTTATGGATTGGAATAGGTTTAGGTTAGGCTTATGATATGCTTAGGATTAGGGTTAATATTCGTGGTAGCGTCAGTGTTATGGTTATGGTTATTGTTATGGTTAGGAGGAGGGTTCAGAATAGGGATTGCTTAGTGTTAGCGTTAGGGTTGGTGATAATGTCAGGTTTTGGGTTTGAGTTTGTGTTAGTGTTAGCATTAGATTGTGGTTTGCTTAGAGTCACGGTTATGGTAAGTGCATGTGTTAGGTTTGGGTTAGGCTTAGTGTCAGTGTTAATGTTAGGTTAGCATTGGTGTTAGGTTAAGGTTTGGGTTAGTTTTAGTTTTCGTGTTGGGTTTTGCCTGGTGTTACATTTAGTTAGTTGTAATATTATGGTTATTTTTAGTGTTAGGATTAGCTTAGGGTTGGGGTTAGTGTTTATGTTAGGGTTAAGTTTCAGGGGTAATGTTAGGGTTAATGTAACTTTAGGTTAGGGTTAGTGTCATGGATTGGAATAGGTTTAGGTTAAGGTTATGTTATGCTTAGCTTTAGTCTTAATATTTGTGTTAGGGTTAGTGTTATGGTTATGGTTAGTGTTACGGTTAGGTGGAGGGTTCAGATTAGGGATTGTTAGGGTAGCTTTAAGGTTGGTGATCATGTGAGGTGTAGGGTTTGAGTTGTGTTAGTGTTAGTCATAGTGTTAGATTACGTTGGATTCACGTCAGATTTGGTTAGAGTCACGGTTTGTGTTAGTGTTTGTCTTAGTTTATGGTTATGCTTAGGGTTATCTTCAAGTTAACGTTAGGTTAGGGTTGGTGTTAGTTTAACGTTCGGTGTCAGTTTTAGGTTTATTGTTGGGTTTGGCTGTGCGATACATTTAGTTGGTGGTAGCATTATTGCTATGTTTAGGGTTAGAGTTAGGTTAGGGTTAGGTTTACAGTTTTTGTTAGGTTAACTTTCAGGTTGATGTTAGTGTTAATGTTAATTTAGGTTAGGGTTAGAGTTAGTGTTTTGCTTTAGTGTGCATTACGTATATTGATGCTGTTAATGCTAGGGGAATGGATAGTTCAGGGTCTGTTTAAGTGATAGTGGTATGTCTAGATTTTACTGTTAGTTTTAGGGTTAGGGTTAGTGCTTATGTTTATGGTAAGCGTTAGGGTTAGTGGTAGGTGTAGGGTTGGGTTTAGCGCCGTGGTTTCACTTTCTGTGAGGTTTATGGCTAGTTTTATGGTTAGGGTTAGGTTTAGCATTATGGTGAGCGTTACTTTAGCATTTGGGTTAGGGTTAAGGTTAGGGTTAGGCTTCGTGCTAGGGTTAGTGTGAGGTTTATGACAGTGTTACAGTCAGTGTTAGGGGTAGCGTTTGTTAGTGGGTTTCGGGTTACAGTTAGAATTTGCATTAGTTTTTGTAGTATGGTCAGGGCAAGTGATACGGTTACGCTTTGTGTTAGGGTTACGTTAGTATTATGTATATTATTAGTGTTAGTGTTAGTGTTAAGATTAGGTTAGGCTTAGAGTTAGGGTTAAGGTTATCGTTGGTTTTGGGTGTGTGATACTTTAGCGTTAATGTTAGGTTTCAGGTTTTTTTTTTAAAGTTAAAGTGGGGTTTATAGTTTAGTTAGTGTTAATGTTATCGTTAGGGTTAGTGGTTAGAATGAGTGTTCTGTTTAGTGTTTGTGTTAGCACTATGTTTAGAGTTAGTGTTATGGTTAGGGTTAGTTTTATGGATTGGAATAGGTTTAGGTTAGGCTTATGATATGCTTAGGTTTAGGGTTAATATTCGTGGTAGCGTCAGTGTTATGGTTATGGTTATTGTTATGGTTAGGAGGAGGGTTCAGAATAGGGATTGCTTAGTGTTAGAGTTAGGGTTGGTGATAATGTGAGGTTTTGGGTTTGAGTTTGTGTTCGTGTTAGTCTTAGTATTAGATTGTGGTTTGCTTAGAGTCACGGTCATGGTAAGTGCATGTGTTAGGTTTGGGTTAGGCTTAGGGTTCAGTGTTAATGTTAGGTTAGCATTGGTGTTAGGTTAAGGTTTGGGTTAGTTTTAGTTTTCGTGTTGGGTTTTGCCTGGTGTTACATTTAGTTAGTTGTAATATTATGGTTACTTTTAGGGTTAGGATTAGCTTAGGGTTGGGGTTAGTGTTTATGTTAGGGTTAAGTTTCAGGGGTAATGTTAGGTTTAATGTAACTTTAGGTAAGGGTTAGTGTCATGGATTGGAATAGGTTTAGGTTAAGGTTATGTTATGCTTAGCTTTAGTCTTAATATTTTTATTAGGGTTAGTGTTATGGTTATGGTTAGTGTTACGGTTAGGTGATGGGTTCCAATTAGGGATTGTTAGGGTTAGCTTTAAGGTTGGTGATCATGTGAGCTTTAGGGTTTGAGTTGTGTTAGTGTTAGTCATAGTGCGAGATTACGTTAGAGTCACGTTATATTTCGTTAGAGTCACGGTTTGGGTTAGTGTTTGTCTTAGGTTAAGGTTATGCTTAGGGTTATCATCAGGTTACCATTAGGTGAGGGTTGGTGTGAGGTTAATGTTCGTGTCAGTTTTAGGTTTAGTGTTGGGTTTTGGCTGTGCGATACATTTAGTTAGTGGTAGCATTATTGCTATGTTCAGGGTTAGAGTTAGGTTAGGGTTAGGTTTACAGTTTTTGTTAGGTTAACTTTCAGGTTGATGTTAATGTTAATTTAGGTTAGGGTTAGAGTTAGTGTTTTGCTTTAGTGTGCATTACGTATATTGATGCTGTTAATGCTAGGGGAAAGGATAGTTCAGGGTCTGTTTAAGTGATACTGGTATGTCTAGATTTTACTGTTAGTTTTAGGGTTAGGGTTAGTGCTTATGATTATGGTAAGCGTTAGGGTTAGTGGTAGGTGTAGGGTTGGGTTTAGCGCCGTGGTTTCACTTTCTGTTAGGTTTATGGCTAGTTTTATGGTTAGGGTTAGGTTTAGCATTATGGTGAGCGTTACTTTAGCATTTGGGTTAGGGTTAAGGTTAGGGTTAGGCTTCGTGCTAGGGTTAGTGTGAGGTTTATGACAGTGTTACAGTCAGTGTTAGGGGTAGCGTTTGTTAGTGGGTTTCGGGTTACGGTTAGAATTTGCATTAGTTTTTGTTGTATGGTCAGGGCAAGTGATACGGTTACGCTTTGTGTTAGGGTTAGGTTAGTATTATGTATATTATTAGTGTTAGTGTTAGTGTTAAGTTTAAGTTAGGCTTAGGGTTAGGGTTAACGTTATCGTTGTTTTTGGGTGTGTGTTACTTTAGCGTTAATGTTAGGTTTCAGGTTTTTCTTTCAGAGTTAAAGTGGGGTTTATAGTTTAGTTAGTGTTAATGTTATCATTAGGGTTAGTGGTTAGAATGAGTGTTCTGTTTAGTGTTTGTGTTAGCACTATGTTTAGAGTTAGTGTTATGGTTAGGGTTAGTTTTATGGATTGGAATAGGTTTAGGTTAGGCTTATGATATACGTAGGATTAGGGTTAATATTCGTGTTAGTGTTAGTGTTATGGTTATGATTATTGTTATGGTTAGGAGGAGCGTTCAGAATAGGGATTGCTTAGTGTTAGCGTTAGGGTTGGTGATAATGTCAGGTTTTGGGTTTGAGTTTGTGTTAGTGTTATTCTTAGCATTAGATTGTGGTTTGCTTAGAGTCACGGTCATGGTAAGTGCATGTGTTAGGTTTGGGTTAGGCTTAGAGTCAGTGTTAATGTTAGGTTAGCATTGGTGTTAGGTTAAGGTTTAGGTTAGTTTTAGTTTTCGTGTTGGGTTTTGCCTGGCGTTACATTTAGTTAGTTGTAATATTATGCTTACTTTTAGGGTTAGGATTAGCTTAGGGTTGGGGTTAGTGTTTATGTTAGGGTTAAGTTTCAGGGTTAAGGTTAGAGTTAATGTACCTTTAGGTGAGGGTTAGTGTCATGGATTGGAATAGGTTTAGGTTAAGGTTATGTTATGCTTAGCTATAGTCTTAATATTAGTGTTAGGGTTAGTGTTATGGTTATGGTTAGTGTTACGGTTAGGTGGAGGGTTCAGATTAGTGATTGTTAGAGTTAGCTTTAAGGTTGGTGATCATGTGAGGTTTAGGATTTGAGTTGTGTTAGTGTTAGTCATAGTGTTACATTAAGGTTAGAGTCACGTTAGATTTGGTTAGAGTCACGGTTCGGGTTAGTGTTTTTCTTAGTTTATGGTTATGCTTATGTTTATCGTCAGGTTAGCGTTAGGTTAGGGTTAGTGTTAGGTTAACGTCGTGTCAGTTTTCGGTTTAGTGTTGGGTTTTAGCTGTGCAATACATTTACTTAGTGGGAGCATTATTGTTATGTTTAGGGTTAGAGTTAGGTTAGGGTTAGGTTTACAGTTTTTGTTAGGGTTAACTTTCAGGTTGATGTTAGTGTTAATGTTAGTTTAGGTTAGGGTTAGTGTTAGTGTTTTGTTTAGTGTGAATTACCTATAATGATGCTGTTAATGCTAGGGGAATGGATAGTTCAGGGTCATTTTCAGTGATAGTGGTATGTCTAGATTTTACTGTTAGTTTTAGGGTTAGGGTTAGTGCTTATGATTAAGGTAAGCGTTAGGGTTAGTGGTAGGTGTAGGGTTGGGTTTAGCGCCGTGGTTTCACTTTCTGTTAGGTTTATGGCTAGTTTTATGGTTAGGGTTAGGTTTAGCATTATGGTGAGCGTTACTTTAGCATTTGGGTTAGGGTTAAGGTTAGGGTTAGGCTTCGTGCTAGGGTTAGTGTGAGGTTTATGACAGTATTACAGTCAGTGTTAGGGGTAGCGTTTGTTAGTGGGTTTAGGGTTACGGTTAGAATTTGCATTAGTTTTTGTCGTATGGTCAGGGCAAGTGATACGGTTACGGTTTGTGTTAGGGTTAGGTTAGTATTACGTTTATTATTAGTGTTAGTTTTAGTGTTAAGTTTAGGTTAGGCTTAGGGTTAGGGTTAAGGTTATCGTTGGGTTTGGGTGTGTGTTACTTTAGCGTTAATGTTACGTTTCAGGTTTTTTTTTAGAGTTTAAGTGGGGTTTATAGTTTACTTGGTGTTAATCTTATCGTTAGGTTTAGTGGTTAAAATGAGTGTTCTGTTTAGTGTTTGTGTTAGCACTATGTTTAGAGTTAGTGTTATGGTTAGGGTTAGTTTTATGGATTGGAATAGGTTTAGGTTAGGCTTATGATATGTGTAGGATTAGGGTTAATATTCGTGGTAGCGTCAGTGTTATGGTTATGGTTATTGTTATGGTTAGGGAGGAGGGTTCAGAATAGGGATTGCATAGTGTTAGCGTTAGGGCTGGTGATAATGTGAGGTTTTGGGTTTGAGTTTGTGTTAGTGTTAGCAGTAGATTGTGGTTTGCTTAGAGTCACGGTCATGGTAAGTGCATGTGTTAGGTTTGGGTTAGGCTTAGGGTCAGTGTTAATGTTAGGTTAGCATTGGTGTTAGGTTAAGGTTTGGGTTAGTTTTAGTTTTCGTGTTGGGTTTTGCCTGCTGTTACATTTAGTTAGTTGTAATATTATGGTTACTTTTAGGGTTAGGATTAGCTTAGGGTTGGGGTTAGTGTTTATGTTAGGGTTAAGTTTCAGGGGTAATGTTAGGGTTAATGTAACTTTAGGTTAGGGTTAGTGTCATGGATTGGAATAGGTTTAGGTTAAGGTTATGTTATGCTTAGGTTTAGTGTTAATATTAGTGTTAGGGTTAGTGTTATGGTTATGGTTAGTGTTACGGTTAGGTGGAGGGTTCAGATTAGGGATTGTTAGGGTAGCTTTAAGGTTGGTGATCATGTGAGGTTTAGGGGTTGAGTTGTATTAGTGTTAGTCATAGTGTTAGATTACGTTAGAGTCACGTTAGATTTGGTTAGAGTCACGGTTTGGGTTAGTGTTTTTCTTAGTTTATGGTTATGCTTAGGTTTATCGTCAGGTTAACGTTAGGTTAGGGTTGGTGTTAGGTTAACATTCGTGTCAGTTTTAGGTTTGTATTTTTCAATAATTAAATATGAGATGGTTACATTTAATTCTCTTTATGTATACTTATTTGTTTTGAGGCAGGGTCTTGCTTTGTAGCCAAGCCCACTTGAAGGTATTAGCAGTCATCTGTCCATACTTCCAAGTGCTGCAATTATAAACTTGCATAGAGAAATGTGAGGCATTGGTGTTTGTTTGACAGACGGGGTAAGGAAACATTGAATAAATTGATTAATTTGAAAACTGCTTCAATTATAAACTTGCACTACACATAGCTACCTAAATGCATGGGGCTTTTTTTGTTTTTTTGTTTTTTTTTGTTTTTTTTTTTTTGCATATAGAGTATTTTTTATTTAATTTTATATAACAAAGTCCAATTAAATGAAAACAAACATTTATACACAATATTTGGGAATTTGGGCGTCGTTCTTTCCAAACTACTTCCTGCTGGTAAGGGGCGCTGTCTTGGGGGATTTGAAGAAGATTCAGATATCCTAGCTGTAGTCTGTAGGGCTGTTTTGTCCAGCTGTTTGGAATGTAGGATCAGCCTGTACTCTGTTTCAGGCGGTCTGGTGTGATCAAACCACATTAGTCTGGAAGGAATCCACATCTTTTCATTTTCTGTGGAAACAAAAATAGAAATACTTTTCCCCAGTAACTTGTTCTTCAACTTAAATTTTGGAGTCAAAGCATTTTTTTTTATTATTATTATTTTACATGTAGATCCCAGTTCCCTCTCCCTCCCTCGCTCCCTCCCCCCAAGCCCTCCCTCCATCCTTCCCTCCCTTTTGCCCTCTCTACCCTCTCGCATGGGACTTTTTTGTAAAAGTAAAAAATTATATATGTTTTGGCTTATATTTTGTCATGTTCAAAAAACAGCTGGTAGTTTTCTAAGACAGAGGAATAGGTTGTCAGTTTAGCATTGCAAATGGAAAGCATTCTAGTTGGAGGAGGGATATATATGACAAATGTGGAAGGCAGTTACCCTATCACCCTGCTTACAATTTTTTTCTTTTGTTTTACAGAGCATAATAATATTTTAACTTCAGAGAAATGGGAGGCATTGGTGTTTGTTTGAAAGAGGGGTAAGGAAACATTGAATAAATTGATTAATTTGAAAACTGCTTCCCTCAAAGCCATGAAAACCTCAATTCACTCCTCACAATTCTTGAAAATTTATCCAGATTGCTGGGTTGTGGATTATGCCTTTAACACCAGTACTTTGGAAGCAGAGTCAGAGGCAGAAAGATCTTCAAAGGCCAGCCTGTTCTACAGAGTAAGTTTCAAGACAGCCAGGGCATCATATAGGAACCTTGTCTCGAGTGAAAAAACATAATGTTTGCATATACTTCTAACTTCAACATTGAGAGGCAGAGATAGGTGGACTGAGAAACTCCATCTCCAAAATACGTAAAAATAAGACAGCAGCTTAAGATACATTGTTCAATTGCATGCCTTTTCTGCTCTTGAATAAGAGCAGGTTTCAGTTTCTAGCCCATGTGGTGGACTATAACTGTACTGAACTGCTATTTCAGGGAAACCAGCACTGACTTGTGACTTCAGTGGTCACCACATTCACAAGCAACACACTTAAATACATGAAGGAAAGAATCTCATAGTCTTGTAAGTTAGGCTTTATATCAAAAACCCAGGTAGACAGTATCACCCCAAACTTGATTTCTGTCCTCCATTCCTTCTTCATATATATGTCTGATCTACCATCCACCACCAGAGAATAAATGGGTACATAAGAGCCGAGTATATGTAGTGATACAAATAGTTGTTACCAGACAAACTTAAAACTTTGTGGCTCCTTTAATGATCAAACCTGTGTACCACTCAGCCATCCAGGATGATTCTGAAAATATGGGACACTAGGGAGAGCTGAATGATAATGTTGAGGTATCTCATGTTCCATTACTAGTAAAGTAGAATCATACCACCCATGTCTATAGATGGAATAATACCAATAGTCAGACTGCCTTTCAAAGGTAAGGATAATTGATCCTTCAAGAAGACCATGACATTAGACCATTTTCCTTAAGTTAATATGATTGATGTAGATGTGCTACATGAAAAATCCTTTTTTTTTTGTTAAACACTCAAGTTCACTCATGTGAATTTAGGCACATGAGAACCTTTGGAGTATACTAATCACATCTGTTTTCTCTGAATATAAGGCAGTTTTTAATCAATGATTAGTGAAACTATATTTTTACAATATATAAATAATATTCACTCTACTTCATTCTTTATCCACCAGGAATGGGGCAGGATCTACTGTATTCATAGTAATGGGAAAAGAGGTGATCATGGGAATATTAGTGTAAGTATTGTGTAATTTGAGTACTGTATTGACAGTGAAAAACTGGCTGTGTTTATACTTGCAATATAGATTGTGCTGAGTACATATTGCTTTTGTCCCATTTGTGGGGATGGAATTTCATTAAGATTGTTGTTAACTTGGAGCAGGGCTATAATTCAGGTGTGTTTTACTACAGTATAAATTGGAGCAATCTGTATTTACTACCAAAGATATTACACGCAGGGCTATAAGTCAGGAATATTTTACTACAGTAGGAATTGTAAAAGGGAGTTGAGCATGGTGACTGATACCTGTAATCTTAACCTGAAAAGGAGGTTGGAGTATCGGGACTCTAGTTATTTTTTTACCACATAGGAGAAGTCAAGCACGAAACAAAGTCATAATTGTTCTTTCTTGCTAGAAGTATTAGGTGATCCTTTTTTCATTTTTTTCTGTTTGGCATAACCTACATTTTTGGCAGTTTATCTCTGTGTAATAGCTCTGCCCATCTTAGCCCATAGTTTGTATTCAAGGGTGGTCTCCAACTCACAGATAACCACTGCACTTCTGTCTCCCAAGTGCTACAATTAAAAAATTGTGACACCACCCGAGGCTTAAACTGCCTTGTATGTCAATTTAACCATTTGGCATTCCTATTATATTGTAGTTCCATTACCATCCTTGCACCTTACTATAATCATATCTGGTTTCATTAAAAAAAAAAAACAGACAAGTGTCCATTAACTAGAAAAGAATTGTACACTCATGTAGAATTCCTCAAAAAATGTAAAACAGACAGAATTCATAAACATAAACTACTCTTATAACAATATGAAGAACTATGTAAACTTCTTCATAGGCCTATATATGATTCGCATATCACCTCTGACCCCACCGTAGAGAAGCTGAACCTGTTCCAACAACATGTGGCAACTTTGAGGCAATCAAAGGTATGCTGCTGCATTCATTCCCGCATGAAATTTCATTGGACTTTTATGTATCTCATAACAATTTTGATTGTTTTAAGAATTTAGGAATTAACAGTTTGTCAATATTAATAACAAATCATATTGTGTATGAGAAAATTTGAACTAACTTCAGATTCAAATTTTGAAAAAGATGGAATGTGTCAATTTCAAAGAGTATTTTCTGTGTCATTGCAGAGTATCGTGGCACTACATACATTGCTTTTGCAGGTAATATGTGTTCAGATTATGCAGTATCAATTCACTTGTATTTATCAATTTGAAAAACCTGACAGCTTTTGCCTTAATTCTAAATAAGGAGCCAGTTTGTATTAAGGGATGCTGAGGTAGGCATCACTTCAGTTTTAGACTAGCCTTGTACACAAAGTGAGTTTGGGGTCAGGCAGGGCTACACAGGGAAACCCTTTCTCGAGTAAACAAACAGAAAAGGCACATACAGGGATAGAATAGGTGAAGACAACCAACCACAATACAATATGGGATATATCTGTTTGTTTACTGTGTGTGTGTGTATGTGTGTGTGTGTGTGGGTGGGTGTGGGTGTGGGTGTGGGTGTTTGTGTTTATTTATGGGGAGAGAGAGGCAGAAGCACAGACAGACAGAGACAGTGCAATAGAGAGATCACATATCAAAGTCAATTCAATCCCAATTGTCCATCTTATTTATCAGGTTCACATTTATGAAGGTAAACTTTTCTGCCACTGAGACTTACAGATCTCTCTCACCTTTCCAGTGGTATTATGTAGTTGGACTTTCTTGTCAGATTTTCTTGGAATATTCCATCCCCAAATAATGACACAGACATTTCTAAATTATGAATGATTGACCTTTAACTTAACCTTGTTCCCAACAATTTCCTATACCTTAACAAATGTCTATTAGCCTGTTGTCTATTATTCTGTATTTGCAGCTCCCTCTTTGTCTTCCTGGCATGGGTCCAGGCCTAGATTCATTCCCCTGAGTTTTTCTCTCAGCCCAGCAATCCTGCCTAACCATTCCTTTTGAGCAATTGGCCGTTTAACTTTTTATTAAACCAATTAAGTGTCTTAGGCAGTCAAGGTAAAAGGCACCCTATTTTCACATAATGATCAAATGTCCCACAAGTTTAACTTTTAATCATCCCCTTCTAGATTTAGCATTTTGCTTGATCTCTGGTCCTTCGTGTTTGTAATTTATTGACTGAGATATCTACTCAGGCCCTATTTTTCTTTGTTGGTAAGAGAGGCTGAACTTAAATCTCTTAGTATCAGGAATTCTAGACACTAGCCAATAACCCCTAATTATAGCCCATAATTTACTACTTTTTAATTTAGAAACAAAATCGACCTCAATTTTGTGTGAATAAGAAATGTAATAAAAATTAATTATTGTCTCAGAATGCATAGCACTAGCCATTTTAACTAAACTAATGCTTATTTATGTTAACAATATAAAATTTTATTCCTGAGATGATCATGGTGTTTCATGCCTTTGAACCCAGGACTCAGGAGCCAAAAGCATGAATCTCAATGAATTCCAGGCCAGTCACAGATACATAATGAGGCCCTTTCTTAAAAACACAACAATGGAAGAGACAGAAGACTAAAAGTTGAAGCACACTGACTGTACTTACAGAGGATATGAGTTAACTCCCACCAACCAGATGGTAGCTCACGACCATCTACAATCAGATCTGTTGCCTTCTTCTTTTCTACCAGCAGACATTCAAGTAGGGTACTACATATGACAAAATAACTTTTAAAAATGAAATAAAATGTCCTACTGGTTACTTGAAACCCATCACTGGGCCTCTGCTAGAGTTCCCTCAGCTAAAGACCGCCAAATACTTGTTAGATCCCCATATCCTCTTGGGAACATCCTGAGTCCATGCATGCCGGATATTTTTTAAAATTAGTTCATGATTTTTTACCTGTAGATCCTTGTTCCCTATATCTCCCTCAATTCCTTCCCTTCCTCTTATCATCTGTTGCCCCCTCACATTCACCCTGACCACCCTGCCATCCTATTCACCCACAATCAACACATAGGGCTAGGCCATCCATGTGGGGTCATGTATTTCTGACAGCGCATTTGAAGTGTTGATTAGAATGTCTCTTCTATATCTAGGTTTAGGAGGTATCCCTGGATTGGGGGAATGTGTCCTCAAGGTCCTTTTGCGCACCAGGAATACATCCAGGTCCCACTGTCTGAACTCCATTAGACAGCTCACACCTTCTAGCTGATACCCATCTCAGGGGTCTGAGTCAGTTCCATGCTGGATTCACAGCTATCAGTCTGGGGTCCTATTAGCTCCTCCTTCATCAGGTCAGCTGTCTCAATGTGTTTCTGCAACTCGATCTTGTCCTCTGTCTCTCTCTGCATCTGGATTCTACTTAGAGGCAGTGTTTACTTCTGGGTGTTTGCTTCTGTTTTCTACAGAGAGCAGATGAAGGCTCCATGTCACGCTCGAGTTAGTTGCTGATCTCATTTTCAGGGAAGGACAATAATGGAAGCCTTTCCACTGTTGCTCAGATTGTTAGTTGGAGTCAGTCTTGTAGGTCTCTAGATATAACTTTAGGTTCAACTTTCTCTTCAAACCAATAATGACTTGCTCTTTTATGTTCTCTCCCTCTCTACCATGTTCTACTTTTTGTGCCTGGGTTACCTCATTCATGATTAATTCTTCAAGTGCCATCCACTTCCCTGTGCATTTCAAGATTCCATTTTTTCTGTCTATTAGTAGTCCATTGTGTAGATGTGCCACAAGTTCTTTATCCATTCTTCAGTTGAGAGGCATCTGGGTAGCTTCTAGGTTCTTGCTATTACAAATAATGCTGCTATACATATAATTAAACACTTGTCTCTGTTGCATGAATGTGGATAATTTGGGTATATGGCTATGAGTGGGATTGCCAGGTCCTGTGGTAAACCAATTCCCATCTTGCTGAGGAACTGCCATAGCTATCTTGAAAATGGCTGTACAAGTTTGAACTCCCAAAAGCAGTGGAGGAGAGTTCCCCTTTCTACACATCCTGTCCAGCAGTACTCAGGAGCCAAAAGCATGAATCTCAATGAATTCCAGGCCAGTCAAAATTACATAATGAGGCCTTTTCTTCAAACACAACAATGGCATGGATAGATGGCTAAAAGTTCAAGCACACTGATTGTACTTACAGAGGATATGAGTTACTTCCCCACCAACCAGATGGTAGTTCACAACCATCTACAATGAGATTGTTGCCCTCTTATTTTCTACCAGGAGATATTCAAATAGGATATTACATATGATAAATAATTTTTAAATGAAACAAAACATCCTACTGGATACTTGAAACCCATCACTGGGCCTCTGCTAGAGTTCCCTCAGCTAAAGACCACAAGATATCTGTTAGATCCACTAATCCTCTTGGGCACATTCTGAGTCCCTACATACTGAATTTTTAAAATTATTATTGTTTATTTTACATGTCGATTCCTATCCCGCACTTGATACCCTCCCTCCCTCTTACATTCTCTCCTCCTTTACATTCACCCTGACCACCTCCCCTTCCATTCACCCCCTCTCCAATATGGGGCTATGCCATCCAGGTAGGGTCATGTATTTCTGACATTGAGAGTTCAGTTTAAGGTATGGTTAGAGTTAGGGTGAGCATTATGGTTGGTGGTAGCGTTAGTGTTGGGTTCCTGAAGCCCGGAAAGGACTGAGAGCCCATGGCGAAAATAACAGGAAAGGAAAGTAACTTTCAGATAGAAGAGAGTTTCCCCTTAGCAGTCTATGTAATTTTTTGGGGACCTTTGCTAAGCAATCAGTGGGATAAGAGATGTGGGAAGAAACATTTGAGGCACCCATAGATAATGTGAACCAGAGCCATAGGTCAACATCTCTACCAGAGATGATTAATAAAGGAGTAGAGCCGTGCTGATATCATGCACCTGGGCTTGCCCAAGGATCCAGAGCTCTTGGGGATTGTACTGCAGAAGCAATGGGGGAAATGTGGGTAGGAGCAAGATGTGTAACTGATGGACTACCTGTGAGGTCTAGACAGAGAGGGAAACTTTGGAAAAACACGGAGGGCCAGAATCAGGGTTTGGTGTGATAGCAGAACCTGGAGCCCAGAGACTGAAAGGTGAAACAGGAGCCCAGGTCTGAAGAAGGCACATGGGTTTCCCATCCTGTAGTGATTTTTGCCTCAAGGGATGGAGTCACCTTTGATACATGTGAACTTCCTGGCAGAGGATGAGGAGCTGTAGCTCTGGAGAACCCTGATATGCCCTTGGTCAGCACCCAAAGAGGAAGCAGAGGCAAGGAGCAAGTCCTATCCTTTTCTGAGGAAGCAGTGCAGCATGCAAAGTAGGGCTAAATCCCACACAGCTGCCTGCAGTCTAAGCATAGAGAGGAATGCTGCATGCCAGGCGTTATCACTGAACTTCCAGGCCAAGACTGCCTTGTGGAAATTGTACAAGGATGTTCTGTGTCTTCCCAGTCCACACACAGAAGCCACCAGCTACAAGTGGCTAAATGATTGTCATGATAAACAGTCAATTCCAGGCTCTTTCTTGACAAAAAGTAGGTTTAGCTGCAAGTTTGTGGTGTTGAGGAACACTTGGCAAGTGAAATTCCACATGAAGATGCTATGTACACTAGGTACTTTAGTGAGGCTACCCTGGAAGTAATATCAAAATCCTGGTCATTTTAAGGATGTGGACAGCTTCTGAAAAGGTCAGAGTACCTAGTGTGAGACATATGACCCAGGAAATACAGGAGAAGAGCCATTTTTAAATTCTTAATTTTTATCTCAAAATACATAATAAAAACTATAGCTTCATATACATAGTAGTATCAAAGTTTCAGTTTTACTTTCCAAAATTTTTATTTAGTAAATGTGCATGCATTTGTTCCTCAGTGACAGGAGCCTTCAGAACCCAGAAGAGGGTATCAGGTCTCCTGTTAAAAGAATTACAGATAGGTGTGAACCACCATGTGGATGCTTGGAATTGAACCAGGTGTCCTCTAAGGGCATTAACCACTGAGCCAGCCCTGGTGCCCCAAGCCCTGCAGAGCTGCATTTGTTCTGAAAAGTGAATCCTATGTGTTCCTTTGGGACTGTGGCTGATATGTCGTATTCAACCTTAGAGGTAGGTTTCTCACCTGAAGCAAAATGCTGTGGATTTTTAGACTTCAGAGGTAAAACTCTGTTTTCTAAAACCCAGGTATGCAAGGCTCAAATTTCTCAGGGCTTAATTTAAAAAAAAACAAAATTCCTCAAAGCTTTCCAAACATACTAAGAAGTTTGGACTTCATCTTGTGGGGAACTAGAAGCTCTAGAGGGTAGTTAGGTAGCAATGGAAATCACCAAGTTTAGCAAATGATTGAAAGCTGCATGGCCTTCATATTAATAAGGTAAGAATATAGAATCTCGGGATGCACTTATTGGCCCACACCCATGCAGTCATGGCCCCCTCTTCTCCTCTTTAGGAAAGTGCATAAATGAACTTCAGTGTTGCGATTGTCATAGATGCTATGAAAGTAAAGTCTGAAGAAAGGGTTCTCCCACAAGCCAGAGTAGGCTCCTCTGAGCACTAAAGCTTGTCTGAAACCATAAAACCACCCGAAAGAGAAACAAACACCTCAAAGAGCTGAATTTGCTAGACTGTCCAGTCCTCTACAGACCTCTAAGTAACCAGTTAGGGCATATGGAGGGCTTTTGAGAATTTGTTTCATTAAATACAGTCCATGTTGAGGACTAAGTTATTGTATAAATTATCTAAATCAGAAGTACATGTTAAATATCATTTCCAGTTATGCGCTTCTCTTTAGTATCAGCTAAGGTCTTGTGGCCACACAAGTCACTGTACATGCATGGTGAGAATGCAACATGTGGTTTGCACTAAATGTCTTCTCCCCAACCCTACCCAGTGATATGTTGGGAGCTCAAAATAGCCAAAATTGGAGTTATTTCCTCTGAAATTAACAAGAAGTTGAGAGATTCTTCTGCAAAAAGGGAATATATAACTGTCAGTCTAACATTAATGTTCACACACTGCATCATTCTCTCCGTGCAGAGGTCCCCCACGACCACATTCTTTGTAAATGTAGTAGTCCATCACTCAATGAATCAGCTGACATAAAAGTTACCAAGTTCATGTTTAGGGTGGTGTGATGATCTGACTATTTTTTTGCATTTACTTGAACTGGGTGATTCTTTATACTACACACACACATACACACAAACACACACACACACACACACACACACACACACACACACATCACAGACACACAAAGGCAGAGAATATCACTTACTGAGCCTCAAATATTGGGATGGTTTCCCAAGGCAGCTAAGAGAAGATGCTGGTCTGGTCCCTGGTGTAAGGACTAAAAGAAGGGCACTGCCACCATGGTACCAACAAATCCCATGGTAACTGTCCTGGGTGTCTTTCTGAGGTGTCCACTTCCTAAATGTCACTATGTGGCTAAGAACCCTACAGGAGAACTAATTTGTGATACCCAAAACATAAGTACATAGCTGGAGGCAGCAACAGCTGTTTGATCCAAACTATTCACCATCATGCCCTTAGGTAGACCCTCTACCTGGACAGCTGTGGCTGGAGATGGCTCATTGGGTAAAAGGTCAGGGACAGTGACACATGACTTTTTCTCCAAATACAGAGGAGAGGGACAATATGGAGACAGGAGTCTCCTGCAGTGCATTAACCAGCCAGCCTAGCAGAATCCTTGAGATCCAGGTTCAGTGAAGGGCACTTTCTAGGCAGTAACTCAATCACTGCTGAGATTAGCTTTGCTATGGGTTTGACTCCTCAGAAATAGCTTCATGACCTTGGACTTGAGAAGCAAGAAGTTGGGACTTTTGTTGTTGTTTGGGTTTTTTTGGTTTTGTTTTTTGTTTTTTTGAGACAGGATTTATGTGTAATCACTATGTTCAACCAGGCTGATCTCGAAATCACAGATTCTCTGGTCTCTCAAGTGCTAGAATTAAAGACATCTACTACTATCCTGGTAGGAAAAGGCTGTGTAAAGTAAGACATGAGGGAAAAAAAGGTCATGAAGGCAACCTTTTTTAAATATTGATAGATTAGTTTGTTTTTAATATTTATTTTTCTTTTGTATGTATATGACTGTGTGTTTGTACAAGCACATATAGGTGCCCTCCAAAAAAAAAAAAAAAGCCATCAGAACCCCTACAACACCTGGAGTTACATGTGGTAGTAAGCTCACCCTGTGGAGTCTGGAAACCAATCTCTCATCTTTCTGCTTACTTGGTTACTTTTTGAGATAGGGACTCCAAAAACAGGCTAGCCTTGAACTTGCTATGTAGCTGTGTAGCTGAGGATGACCTTGAACCTCTGATCTTCCTGCCTCTACCTCCCAAATACTGGGATTATAGGTAAACACCACCATACATACCCAGTTTCTGGAGAGCCAGGAATAGAGCCCAGGGTCTCATGCATGTTAGGCAAGCACTCTCTAAACACTGAGCTACATCACAAATTGAACTTTCTGGAAGTTAAGAATTCTCTCCAATAGAAGACACTTAAAATTGGCCAGAAAGGCAACACAGTAAGGAATGAAACTGTTGGTATATAAAGCAGACATAGGGCCTGTAGCCAAAGTAGGGAAACAAGTGCAAACCTGTAGAAAAAGACAGCCCAGTAAAAACTGATCAAGGGCTCAGGCAGACATTTCAGAAACCGCGGGCTCTTTTGAGCAAGTGCAAAGGTTGCAGTTGTCAGTGAAATCAACAGGCAAATGGAACCATCAGTGCACAGTCATAAGTCTACACAAAAATGTAAAAACTTAATGGCAGGGCCAGTGAAAAAGTAAGGTCACTTGCCTGGCTCCTTCAATTTGTCTCTGACTTCTACTCCTGCTATGGGACCTGCTCCCAATAAATGCTTGTTTGAAACACATACACAGAGAGACAGAGGGATGGGGGAGGAGAATAAGAGAGAAAGAGGAACATGCTAGAAGGTGCACACTAGTTCTGTTCATAGTAGCCACAAACTGGAACAACACAAATATCCATCAGCATTAGAGTGGAATTCGGCATGGGTGAGGAAGAGGCCAAGGAGATGGAGAAGCTTAGGGTCAAACTGAGGGCCTCACAGGTGCTAGGGCAGTGCTCTGCTGCTGAGCCTCCAAACTCAACCTCTCAGTGCAAAAGTCATCTCACAGCTGTAGAGCCCTCAGTCCCTGTCTATCAGGTTCAAGTACTTATCCCTTTAAATTCTTCCCTCATCTCCTATTTAGGTGAACTAGGTGGTGTGTACCAATCGAAAGTGCCCCAGTAGATCAAAAGAAGGCAAGAACAAGGCATCCCTTAGCACTTAAATGTTCCTGCCATCTGAATGTCAGCTCTAGCGTGAGAGAGCTGTGTTTTCCTGTTGCACAGTGGTGCTTGATATATAAGTATTGCCATGGATGAATCCAAAAAGAGGCTGAGGAAATGTGATTCATTCCCTTTGCCAAAGAGGGCTGCCTACCTGCAGAGGCTCAGCAGGGTGGGTCTGCCCTTACCCCCTCTGGCAGGTGTTAATGAGATTAGCAATTAAAAGGCAGGCCAGCAGTGGCCAGACACCAGGAACTGACTGAGAGTCAGCTCAGGAAATGGAGAAGGCATGGCCTCAGTGAGGCAACCAGCTGTAGTTCCTGTTTGCCTATATCCCCTATGCCATGGGCTTGGATAGTGTGGTGTTTCCCATACATGTGCCAGATAGGACAGTGGAGTTGAGTGCCCACTAGCAGGATACGGGAGTTGCCTGGATACAGGTGGCAGTGATCCTTGATGCAGGTGGGATATATCACTTGTTCCTAGATATCCCAGGATGCCCTTACCTTCTGTTAAAAAGAGATATCCTGTCAAATGTAGGAGCCTGGATTTGTTTTGACTCTGAACAGCCATCAGTATCCGATAAACAGGGAAGGAGCTTGATCCTGTAGGCAGTGGATGGTTTGGCTGTCTAAAAGCTATGGCTGCCATGGCTGTACTGGTCAAAGACTCTGACATGTTAACTTAGGGGCAGAAAGTAACTACAATAGCCCCCATGCACTGGTGAGCAGGAGAGCATTGTCCGGCAGCCCACAGAACAATGGATGTCCAATGCCCACATGAATCACTGATGCACTACCTGCCACTCTTCTGCCTGAGAAGACTGAAGAACAAGTAATTTGGGACTGTCATCACCTGCTGATTAAAGAGACAGGAGATTGCAAAGACCTTACAGTCTTCTCTCTGGCCATGGAAACACTAACTTGGTTCACTGATGGGAACCTTGTGAAAGGTAAAGAAAGGACTGGGACAAGGATGTGAATGAAACCTGCAGAGTTTGAGCCAGCAGCCTGCCAGAAGGAAACTCAGCATAAGAAGCTGAGCTCTTGGCCTTAACACAGGCCTTGAAGCTGGCCAAAGAAAAGAAAAAAAAAATCTGTAAACCTGTACATGGGCAGCAGTTATACTGTTATAACTGTCCATGTGCAAGGGGCTATCTGTAAACAAAGGGGACTGGCTAAGCTTTACTGTGAGCAAGTGAGAGAGCCAGAGATGAGCTGACACCTGCATTCCTCCACATTTTCTCCCCACTGTCCTGCTTGAGTCGCTGCTGTAATTTTCATTAGGGACAGTGACCTGGAGCATAAGCTAAGTAAGCCCCTTTCTGGCCTGCATTGTGTGTGGTCAGTGTTTTAGCACAGCAACAGATGCTCACCAGAACGGTAAGATAAGATTTTCTTCTTTTCAACTGTGGTGAAGTAAATGTATGTTTTATTGTTTATTTTCATCTCATTTGTTCTTTTGCCAAGATAGGTTCTTAGCAATACAGTCGTTTCTGTCCTTGAATTTGTGACTCCTGTCTCAAGCTTCTGAGTACTGAGCAAGGCATGTACCATCCCACTGGTTTGTATTTTTCAATAATTAAATATGAGATGGTTACATTTAATTCTCTTTATGTACTCTTATTTGTTTTGAGGCAGGGTCTTGCTTTGTAGCCAAGCCCACTTGAAGGTATTAGCAGTCATCTGTCCATACTTCCAAGTGCTGCAATTATAAACTTGCATAGAGAAATGGGAGGCATTGGTGTTTGTTTGAAAGACGGGGTAAGGAAACATTGAATAAATTGATTAATTTGAAAACTGCTTCAATTATAAACTTGCACTACACATAGCTACCTAAATGAATGGGGCTTTTTTGTAAAAGTAAAAAATTATATATGTTTAGGCTTATATTTTGTCATGTTCAAAATACAAGCTGGTAGGTATCTAAGACAGAGGAATATGTTGTCAGTTTAGCATTGTAAATGGAAAGCATTCTAGTTGGAGGAGGGATATATATGACAAATGTGGAAGGCAGTTACCCTATTCACCCTGCTTAAATATTTTTCTTTTGTTTTACAGAGCATAATAATATTTTAACTTTAGAGAAATGGGAGGCATTGTTGTTTGTTTGAAAGAGGTGTAAGGAAACATTGAATAAATTGATTAATTTGAAAACTGCTTCCCTCAAAGCCATAATAACCTCAATTCACTCCTCACAATTCTTGAAAATTAATCCAGATTGCTGGGTTGTGGATTATGCCTTTAACACTAGTACTTTGGAGGCAGAGTCAGAGGCAGAAAGATATTCAAAGCCAGCCTGTTCTACAGAGTAAGTTTCAAGACAGCCAGCGCATCCTATAGGAACCTTGTCTCGAGTGAAAAAACATAATGGTTGCATATACTTCTAACTTCAACATTGAGAGGCAGAGATAGGTGGAATGAGAAACTCCATCTCCAAAATACATAAAAATAAGACAGCAGCTTAAGATACATTGTGCAATTGCCTGCCTTTTCTGCTCTTGAATAAGAGCAGGTTTCAGTTTCTAGCCCATGTGGTGGACTACAACTGTCCTGAACTGCTATTCCAGGGAAACCAGCACTGACTTGTGACTTCAGTGGTCACCAGATTCACAAGCAACACACTTAAATACATGAAGGAAAGAAACTCATAGTCTTGGAATTTAGGCTTTATATCAAAAAACCAAGTAGACAGTATCACCCCAAACTTGATTTCTGTCCTCCATTCCTTCTTCATATATATGTCTGATCTACCATCCACCACCAGAGAATAAATGGGTACATAAGAGCCGAGTATATGTAGTGATACAAATAGTTGTTACCAGACAAACTTAAAACTTTGTGGCTCCTTTAATGATCAAACCTGTGTACCACTCAGCCATCCAGGATGATTCTGAAAATATGGGACACTAGGGAGAGCTGAATGATAAAGTTGAGGTATCTCATGTTCCATTACTATTAAAGTAGAATCATACCACCCATGTCTATAGATGGAATAATACCAATAGTCAGACTGCCTTTCAAAGGTAAGGATAATTGATCCTTCAAGAAGACCATGACATTAGACCATTTTCCTTAAGTTAATATGATTGATGTAGATGTGCTACATGAAAAATCCTTTTTTTTTTTTTTTCTTAAACACTCAAGTTCACTCATGTGAATTTAGGCACATGAGAACCTTTGGAGTATACTAATCACATCTGTTTTCTCTGAATATAAGGCAGTTGTTAAACAATGATTAGTGAAACTATATTTTTAAAATATATAAATAATATTCACTCTACTTCATTCCTTATCCACCAGGAATGGGGCAGGATCTACTGTATTCATAGTAATGGGCAAAGCGGTGATCATGGGAATATTAGTGTAAGTATTGTGTAATTTGAGTACTGTATTGACAGTGAAAAACTGGCTGTGTTTATACTTGCAATACAGATTGTGCTGAGTATATATTGCTTTTGTCCCATTTGTGGGGATGGAATTTCATTAAGATTGTTGTTAACTTGGAGCAGGGCAATAATTCAGGTGTGTTTTACTACAGTTTAAATTGGAACAATCTGTATTTACTACCAAAGATATTACACGCAGGGCTAAAATTCAGGGATATTTTACTACAGTAGGAATTGTAAAAGGGAGTTGAGCATGGTGACTGATACCTGTAATCTTAACCTGAAAAGGAGGTTGGAGTATCAGGACTCTAGTTATTTTTTTACCACATAGGAGAAGTCAAGCATGTACCATCCCAGTGGTTTGTATTTTTCACTAATTAAATATGAGATGGTTACATTTAATTCTCTTTATGTATACTTATTTGTTTTGAGGCAGGGTCTTGCTTTGTAGCCAAGGCCAGCTTGGAGGTAGTAGCAGTCATCTGTCCATACTTCCAAGTGCTGCAATTATAAACTTGCACTACACAGTTACCTAAATGCATGGGGCTTTTTTGTATAAGTAGAAAATGATATATGTTTAGGCTTAAATTTTGTGGTGTTCAAAACAAGCTGGTGGGTATCTAAGACAGAGGAATGTGTTGTCTGTGTAGCAATGCAAATGGAAAGCATTCAAGTTGAAGGAGGGATATATATGACAAATGTGAAAGGCAGTTACCCTATTCACCCTGCTTAAATTTTTTTTTTGTTTTATAGAGCATAATAATATTTTAACTTTAGAGAAATGGGAGGTATTGGTGTTTGTTTGAAAGAGGGGGTTAGGAAACATTGAATAAATTGATTAATTTGAAAACTACTTCCCTCAAAGCCATGAAAACCTGAAGTCAATCCTCATAATTCTTGAAAATTAATCCAGATGGCTGGGTTGTGGATTATGCCTTTAACACCAGTACTTTGGAGGCAGAGGCAGAGGCAGAAAGTTCTCCAAAGGTCAGCCTGTTGTACAGAGTAAGTTTCAAGACAGCCAGGGCATCCTATAGGAACCTTGTCTCGAGTGAAAAAACATAATGGTTGCATATACTTCTAACTTCAACATTGAGAGGCAGAGATAGGTGGAATGAGAAACTCCATCTCCAAAATACGTAAAAATAAGACTGCAGCTTAAGATACATTGTGTAATTGCCTGCCTTTTCTGCTCTTGAATAAGAGCAGGTTTCAGTGTCTAGCCCATGTGGTGGACTACATCTGTCCTGAACTGCTATTCCAGGGAAACCAGCCCTGACTTGTGACTTCAGTGGTCACCAGATTCACAAGCAACACACTTAAATACATGAAGGAAAGAATCTCATAGTCTTGTAAGTTAGGCTTTATATCAAAAAACCAAGTAGACAGTATCACCCGAAACTTGATTTCTGTCCTCCATTCCTTCTTCATATATATGTCTGAGCTACCATCCACCGCCAGAGAATAAATGCGTACATAAGAGCCAAGTATATGTAGTTATAAAAATAGTTGTTACCAGACAAACTTAAAACATTTGGCTCCTTTAATGATCAAACCTGTGTACCACTCAACCATCCAGGATGATTCTGAAAATATGGGACACCAGGGAGAGCTGAGTGATAATGTTGAGGTATCTCATGTTCCAATTACTATTAAAGTAGAAGCATACCACCCATGTCTGTAGATGGAATAACACTAGCAGTCAGACTGCCTTTCAAAGGTAAGGATAATTGATCCTTCAAGAAGACCATGACATTAGAGCATTTTCCTCAAGTTAATATAACTGATGTATATGTGCTAAATAAAAAATACTTTTTTTTTTCTTAAACACTCAAGTTCACTCATGTGAATTTAGGCACATGAGAACCTTTGGAGTATGCTAATCACATCTGTTTTCCCTGAATATAAGTCAATTTTTAAACAATGATTAGTGAAACTTTATTTACATTATATAAATAATACTCACTCTACTGCCTTCTTTATATACTAGGAATGGGGCAGGATCTACTGTATTCATAGTAATGCGCAAAGAGGTGATCATGGGAATATTAGAGTAGGTACTGTGTAAATTGAGTTCTGTATTGAAAGTGAAAAACTGGCTGTGTTTATACTTGCAATACAGTTTTGCTGAGTACATATTGCTTTTGTCCCATTTGTGGGGATGGAATTTCATTAAGATTGTTGTTAACTTGGAGCAGGGCAATAATTCAGGGATGTTTTACTACAGTATAAATTGGAGCAGTCTCTATTTACTACCAAAGATATTACACGCAGGGCTATAATTCAGGGATATTTTACTACAGTAGGAATTGTAAAAGGAAGTTGAGCATGGTGACTGATACCTGTAAGCTTAACCTGAAAAGGAGGTTGGAGTATCAGGACCCTGAGGTATTTCTTTGCCACATAGCAGAAGTCAAGCACGAAACAAAGTCATAATTGTTCTTTCTTGTGAGAAGTATTAGGTGATCCTTTTTTTCAATATTTTCTGTTTGGCATAACCTACATTTTTGGCAGTTTATCTCTGTGTAATATCCCTGCCCATCTTAGCCCATAGTTTGTATTCAAGGGTGGTCTCCAACTCACAGGTAACCACTGCCCTTCTGTCTCCCAAGTGCTACATTTAAAAAATTGTGCCACCACCCGAGGCTTAAACTGCCTTGTATGTCAATTTAACCATTTGGCATTCCTATTATTTTGTAGTTCCATTACCATCCTTGCACCTTACTATAATCATATCTGGATTCATAAAAAAAAATAAAGAGAAAAGTCTCCATTAACTAGAAAAGAATTGGACACTCAAGTAGAATATCTCAAAAAATGTAAAAAAGAGAGAATTCATAAACATAAACTACTCTTATAACAATATGAGGAACTCTGTAAACTTCTTCATAGGCCTGTGTATGATGTGCATATCACCTCTGACCCAACTGTAGAGAAGCTGAACCTGTTCCAACAACATGTGGCAACTTTGAGGCAAACAAAGGTATGCTGCTGCATTCATTCCCCCATAAAATTTGATTGGAATTTATGTATCTCATAATAATTTTGATTGTTTTAAAAGATTAGGAATGAACAGTTTGTCAATATTAATAAACATATCATATTGTGTATGAAAAAATTGGAACTAACTTCAGATTCAATTTTGAAAAAGATGGAGTGTGTCAATTTCAAAGTGTATTTTCTGTGTCATTGCAGAGTATTGTGGCACTACATATGTTGCTTTTGCAGGTAATATGTGTTCAGATTATGCAGTATCAACTCACTTGTATTTATCAATTTGAAAAACCTGACAGCTTTTGCCTTAATTCTAAATAAGGAGCCAGTTTGTATTAAGGGATACTGAGGTAGGCATCACTTCAGTTTTTGACCAGCCTTGTACACAGAGTGAGTTTGGGGACAGGCAGGGCTACATAGGGCAACCCTTTCTCGAGTAAACAAACAGAAAGGGACAAAATATGTGAAGACACCCAACCATAATACAATATGGAATAAATCTGTTTACTGTGTGTATGTGTGTGTGTGGTGGGGGGGTAGGTGTGAGTGTCTTTGTTTATGTTATGGGGAGATAAAGACAGAAGCACAGATAGACAGACACAGAGCAATATAGAGATCACGTGTCAAAGTCCATTCAATTCCAATTGTCCATCTTATTTATCAGGTTCACATTTATGAAGGTAATCTTTTCTGCCACTGAGACTTACAGATCTCTCTCACCTTTCCAGTGCTATTATTAGTTGGACTTTCTTGTCAGATTTTCTTGGAACAATCCATCCCCAATTAATGACACAGACATTTCTAAATTATGAATGATTGGCCTTTAACTTAACCTTGTTCCCAACAATTTCCTATACCTTTAACAAATGTCTATTAGCCTATTGTCTATTATTCTGTATTCGCAGCTCCTTCCTTGTCTTCCTGGCATGGGTCCAGGCCTAGATTCATTCCCCTGAGTTTTTCTCTCAGCCCAGCAATCCTGCCTAACCATTCCTTTTGAGCAATTGGCCGTTTAACTTTTTATTAAACCAATTAAGGGCCTTAGATGGGCAAGGTAAAAAGCACCCTATTTTCACATAATGATCAAATGTCCCACAAGTTTAACTTTTAATCATCCCCTTCTAGATTTAGCATTTTGCTTGATCTCAGGTCCTTCGTGTTTGTACTTTATTGACTGAGATACCTACTCAGGCCCTATTTTGCTTTGGTGGTAATAGAGGCTGAACTTACATCTCTTAGTATCAGGAATTCTAGACACTAGCCAATAACCCCTAATTATAGCCCATAATTTACAACTTTTTAATTTAGAAACAAAATCTACCTCAATTTTGTGTGAATAAGAAATGTAATAAAAATTAATTATTGTCTCAGAATGCATAGCACTAGCCATTTTAACTAAACTATTGCTTATTTATGTTAACAATATAAAATTTTATTCCTGAGATGATCATGGTGTTTCATGCCTTTGAACCCAGGACTCAGGAGCCAAAAGCATGAATCTCAATGAATTCCAGGCCAGTCACAGATACATAATGAGGCCCTTTCTTAAAAACACAACAATGGAAGAGACAGAAGACTAAAAGTTGAAGCACACTGACTGTACTTACAGAGGATATGAGTTAACTCCCACCAACCAGATGGTAGCTCACGAACATCTACAATCAGATCTGTTGCCCTCTTCTATTCTACCAGCAGACATTCATGTAGGGTACTACATATGACAAAATAACTTTTAAAAATGAAATAAAATGTCCTACTGGTTACTTGAAACCCATCACTGGGGCTCTGCTAGAGTTCCCTCAGCTAAAGACCACCAAATACTTGTTAGATCCCCATATCCTCTTGGGAACTTCCTGAGTCCATGCATGCCGGATATTTTTTAAAATTAGTTCATGATTTTTTACATGTAGATCCTTGTTCCCTATATCTCCCTCAATTCCTTCCCTTCCTCTTATCATCTGTTGCCCCCTCACATTCACCCTGACCACCCTGCCATCCTATTCACCCACAATCAACACATAGGGCTAGGCCATCCAAGTGGGGTCATGTATTTCTGACAGCGCATTTGAAGTGTTGATTAGAATATCTCTTCTATGTCTAGGTTTAGGGGGTATCCCTGGATTGGGGGAATGTGTCCTCAAGGTCCTTTTGTGTACCAGGAATACATCCAGGTCCCACTGTCTGAACTCCATTAGACAGCTCAGACCTTCTAGCTGATACCCATCTCAGGGGTCTGAGTCAGTTCCATGCTGGATTCACAGCTATCAGTCTGGGGTCCTATTAGCTCCTCCTTCATCAGGTCAGCTGTCTCAACGTGTTTCTGCAACTCGATCTTGTCCTCTCTCTCTCTGAATCTGGATTCTAGTTAGACGCAGTGTTTACATCTCTGTGTTTGCTTCTGTTTTCTAAAGAGACTAGATGAGGGCTCCATGTGGCGCTCGAGTTAGTTGCTGATCTCATTTTCAGGGAAGGTCAATAATGGAAGCCTTTCCACTGTTGCTCACATTGTTAGTTTGAGTCAGTCTTCTAGGTCTCTAGATATAACTTTAGGTTCAATTTTCTCTTCAAACCAATAATGACTTGCTCTTTTATGTTCTCTCCCTCTCTACCATGTTCTACTTTTTGTGCCTGGGTTACCTCATTCATGATTGCTTCTTCAATTACTATCCACTTGCCTGTGCATTTCCAGATTCCATTTTTTCTGTCTATTAGTAGTCCATTGTGTAGATGTGCCACAAGTTCTTTATCCATTCTTCAGTTGAGAGGCATCTGGATAGCTTCTAGGTTCTTGCTATTACAAATAATGCTGCTATAGGTATAAATAAACACATTTTTGGTTGCATGAATGTGGATAATTTGGGTATATGCCTATGAGGGGGGATTGCCAGGTCCTGTGGTAAACCAATCCCCATCTTGCTGAGGAACTGCCATAGCTATCTTGAAAATGGCTGTACAAGTTTGAACTCCCAAAATCAGTGGAGGAGTGTTACCCTTTCTACACATCCTGTCCAGCAGTACTCAGGAGCCAAAAGCATGAATCTCAATGAATTCCAGGCCAGTCAAAATTACATAATGAGGCCTTTTCTTCAAACACAGCAGTGGAATGG
The DNA here is from genome assembly GCF_943737965.1 of Phodopus roborovskii. Classification (NCBI taxonomy): domain Eukaryota; kingdom Metazoa; phylum Chordata; class Mammalia; order Rodentia; family Cricetidae; genus Phodopus; species Phodopus roborovskii. The sequence continues at coordinate 67,378 of NW_026126948.1, read as the reverse complement.
TTAGATGGCTAAAAGTTCAAGCACACTGATTGCACTTTTAGAGGATATGAGTTACTTCCCAACAATCAGATGGTAGTTCACAACCATCTACAATGAGATTGTTGCCCTCATCTTTTCTACCAGGAGATATTCAAGTAGGATACTACACATGATAAATAATTTTTTAAAATGAAATAAAATGTCCTACTGGATACTTGAAACCCATCACTGGGCCTCTGCTAGAGTACCCTCAGCTAAAGACCTCAAGATCTCTTTTAGATCCACTATTCCTCATGGGCATGTTCTGAGCCCCTGCATACTGAATTTTTTTCAATGATTATTGTTTATTTTACTTGTCGATTCCTATCCCTCACTCCCTACCCTTTCTCGCTCTTACATTCTGTCCCACTTCTCTTGCACCCTGACCACCTCCCCTCCCATTCACCCCCTCTCCCCATATGGGGCTATGACATCCAGGTAGGGTCATGTATTTCTGACAATGAGAGTTCTGTTTAGGGTATGGTTAGAGTTACGGTGAGCATTATGTTTGGTGGTAGCATTAGGGTTGGGTTCCTGAAGCCCAGGAAAGGAATGAGAGCCCATGCCAAAGATAACAGAAAAGGAAAGTAAACTTCAGATGGGAGAGAGTTTACCCTTAGCTGTCTATGTAATTATTTGGGACATTTGCTGAGCAATCAGTGGGATAAGAGATGTGGGAAGAAACATTTGAGGCAACCATAAAAGATGTGGCCCAGCACCACAGGTCAACACCTCTACCAGAGATGATTAAAAAAGGAGTAGGGCCCTGCTGACATCATGCACCTGGGCTTGCCCAAGGATCCAGAGCTCTTGGGGATTGTACTGCAGAAGCAATGGGGGAAATGTGGGTAGCAGCAAGATGTGTAAACTGATGGACTACCTGTGAGGTCTAGAAAGAGAGGGAAACTTTGGAAAAACACGGAGGGCCAGAATCAGGGTTTGGTGAGACAGCAGAACCTGGAGCCCAGAGACAGATAGGTGAAACAGGAGCCCAGGTCTGAAGAAGGCACATGGGTTTCCCATCCTGTAGTGATTGTTGCCTTAAGGGATGGAGTCACATTTGATACATATGAACTTCCTGGCAGAGGATGAGGAGCTGTAGCTCTGGAGAACCCTGACATGCCCTTGTTCAGCACCCAAAGAGGAAGCAGAGGCAAGGAGCAAGTCCTATCCTTTTCTGAGGAAGCAGTGCAGCATGCAAAGTAGGACTCCATCCCACACAGCTGCCTGCAGTCCAAGCATAGAGATGAATGCTGCATGCCAGGCGTTATCACTGAACGTCCAGGCCAAGACTGCCTTGTGGAAATTGTACAAGGATGTTCTGTGTCTTCCCAGTCCACACACAGAAGCCACCAGCTACAAGTGGCTAAATGATTGTCATGATAAACAGTCAATTCCAGGCTCTTTCTTGACAAAAAATAGGCTTAGCTGCAAGTTTGTTGTGTTGAGGAACACTTGGCAAGTGAAATTCCACATGAAGATGCTATGTAAACTAGGTACTTTAGTGAGGCTACCCTGGACGTAATATCAAAATCCTGGAGACGGTAAGGATGTGGGCAGCTTCTGAAAAGTTCAGGGTTCCTAGTGTGAGACATATGACCCAGGAAATACAGGAGAAGAGCCATTTTTAAATTCTTAATATTTATCTAAAAATACATAATAAAAACTATAGCTTCATATACATAGTAGTATCAAAGTTTCAGTTTTACTTTCCAAAATTTTTATTTAATAAATGTGACAGGAGCCTTCAGAACCCAGAAGAGGGTATCAGGTCTCCTGTTAAAAGAATTACAGATAGTTGTGACCCAACATGTGGGTGGTAGGAATTGAACCGGGCCTGCAATTAACCACTGAGCCAGCCCTTGGTGCCCCAAGCCCTGCAGAGCTGCATTTGATCTGAAAAGTGAATCCTATGTGTTCCTTTGGGACTGTGGCTGATATGTCTTATTCAACCTTGGAGGTAGGTTTCTCACCTGAATCAAAATGCTGTGGATTTTTAGATTTCAGAGGTAAAACTCTGTTTTCTAGAACCCAGGTATGCAAGGCTCAAATTCCTCAGGGCTTAATTTAAAAAAAAATTCCTAAAAGCTTTCCAAACAAACTAAGGAGTTTGGACTTTATCTTGTGGGGAACTAGAAGCTCAAGAGCATAGTTAGGTAGCAATGGAAATCACCAAGTTGAGCAAATGATTGAAAGCTGCATGGCCTTCATATTAATAAGGTAAGAATATAGAATACCGGAATGCACTTATTGGCCCACACCCATGCAGTCATGGCCCCCTCTCCTCCTCTTTAGGAAAGTGCATAAATGAACTTCAGTGTTGTGATTGTCATAGATGCTATGAAAGTAAAGTCTGAAGAAAGGGTTCTCCAACAAGCCAGAGTAGGCTCCTCTGAGCACTATAGCTTGTCTGAAACCTCAAAACCACCCAACAGAGAAACAAACACCTCAAAGAGCTGAATTTGCACTACTGCCCAATCGTATACAGAGCTCTGAGTATCCAGTTAGAGCATATGGAGGGCTTTTGAGAATTTCCTTTATTAAATACAGTCCATGTTGAGGACTAAGTTATTGTATAAATTATCTAAAGCAGAAGTAAATGTTAAAAATCATTTCCAGTTATTCGCTTCTCTTTAGTATCAGCTACGGTCTTGTGGCCACACATGTCACTGTACATGCATGGTGAGAATGCAACATGTGGTTTGCCACTAAATATCTTCTCCCCAACCGTACCCAGTGATAAGGTGGAAGCTTAAAATAGCCTAAATTTGAGGTATTAGCACAGAAATTAACAAGCAGAAGAGAGACTCTTCTGCAAAAATTAATATACATCTGTCAGTCGAACTTTAATGTTCACACACTGCATCACTCTCTCCGTGCAGAGGTCTCCTACGACCACACTCTTTGTAAATGTAGTAGTCCATCACTCAATGAATCAGCTCACATAAAAGTTACCAAGTTCATGTTTAGGGTGGTGTGATGATCTGTCTACTTTATTTGCATTTACTTGGACTGGGTGATTCTTAATACTACACTCACCCACACACACACACACACACACACACACACACACACACACACACACCACAGAGACACAAAGGCAGAGAATTTCACTTACTGAGCCTCAAATATTGGGATGGCTTCCCAAGGCAGCTAAGACCAGATGCTGGCCTGGTCCCTGGTGTAAGTTCTAAAAGAAGGGCACTGCCACCATTGTACCAACAAATGCCATGGTAACTGTCCTGAGTATCTTTCTGAGGTGTCCAGTTCGTATATATCACTATGTGACTAAGAACCCTACAGGAGAACTAATTTGTGATACCCAAAACATAAGTACATAGCTGGAGGCAGCAACAGCTGTTTGATCCAAACTATTCACCATCATGCCCTTAGGTAGAAACTCTACCTGGAAGGCTGTGGCTGGAGATGGCTCATTGGGTAAAAGGTCACGGACAGTGGCACATGACTATTTCTCCAAATACAGAGGAGAGGGACATTATGGAGACAGTAGGATCCCTGCAGTGCATTAACCAGCCAGCCTAGCAGAATCCTTGTGATCCAGGTTCATTGAAGGGCAGTTTCTAGGCAGTAACTCGTTCACTGCTGAGATTAGCTTTGCTAAGGGTTTGACTCCTCAGTAATAGCTTCATGCCCTTGGACTTGAGAAGCAAGAAGTTCGGATTTTTGTTGTTCTTTGGGTTTTTTTGGTTTTGTTTTTGTGTTTTTGAGAGAGGATCTGTGTGTAATCACTATGTTCAACGAGGCTGTTCTCGAAATCACAGATTCTCCTGTCTCTCAAGTGCTAGAATTAAAGACATCCACTACTATCCTGGTAGGAAAAGACTGTGTAAAGTAAGACATGAGAGAAAAAAATGTCATGAAAGCAAACTTTTAAAAATATTGATAGATTAGTTTGTTTTTAATATTTATTTTTATTTTGTGTGTGTATGTAAAATCACATATAGGTGCCCTCCAAAAAAAAAAATCCATTAGATCCCCTACAACACCTGGAGTTACAGATGGTAGTGAGCTCACCCTGTGGAGGCTAGAAACCAAACTCTAATATTTCTGCTTACTTGGTTACTTTTTGAGACAGGGTCTCCAATAACAGGCTAGCCTTGAACTTGCTATGTAGCTGTGTAGCTGAGGATGACCTTGAACCTCTGATCTTCCTGCCTCTACCTCTCAAATACTGGGATTTTAGGTAAACACCACAACACATACCCAGTTTCTGGAGAGCCAGGAATAGAGCCCAGGGTCTAATGCATGTTAGGCAAGCACTCTCTAAACACTGAGCTACATACATCTCCAGCACAAATTGAACTTTCTGGAAGTTAAGAATTCTCTCCAATAGAAGACACTTAAAATTGGCCAGAAAGGCAACACAGTAAGAAATGAAACTGTTGGTATATAAAGCAGACATAGGGCCTGTAGCCAAAGTAGGGAAACCAGTGCAAACCAGTAGAAAAAGACAGCCCAGTAAAAACCGATCAAGGGCTCAGGCAGACATTTCAGAAACCGCGGGCCCTTTTGATGGCCCAGTGAGCAAGTGGAAAGGTTGCAGACTTGTCAGTTGTCAGGGAAATCAACAGGCAAATGGAACCATCAGTGCACAGTCATAAGTCTACACAAAAATGTAAAAACTTAATGGCAGGGCCAGTGAAATGGTAAGGTCACTTGCCTGGCTCCCACAAATTGTCTCTGACTTTCACTCCTGCTATGGGACCTTCTCCCAATAAATGCTTGTTTAAAACACATTCACAGAGAGACGGGGGTTGGGAGGGGAGTGAAATAAGAGAGAAAGAGGAACATGCTAGAAGGTGCACACTAGTTCTGTACATAGTAGCCACAAACTGGAACAACACAAATATCCATTAGCATTAGAGTGGAATTAGGCATGGGTGAGGAAGAGGCCAAGTAGATGGAGAAGCTTAGGGTCAAACTGAGGGCCTCACAGGTGCTAGGGCAGTGCTCTGCTGTTAAGCCTCCAAACTCAAACTCTCGGTGCAAAAGTCATTTGTCCTCTGTAGAGCCCAGAGTCCCTGTCTATAAGGTTCAAGGACTTATCCCTTTAAATTGTTCCCGCATCTCCTATTTAGGTGAACTAGGTGGTGTGTACCAATCGAAAGTGCCCCAGTAGATCAAAAGAAGGCAAGAACAAGGCATCCCTTAGCAATTAAATGTTCCTGCCATCTGAATGTCAGCTCTAGCATGAGAGAGCTGTGATTTCCTGTTGCACAGTGGTGCTTGACATACAAGTATTGCCATGGATGAATCCAAAAGAGGCTGATTAAATGTGATCCTTTCCCTGCGCTCTGAAGTCCACACCCACTGCCAAGGAGGGCTGCCTACCTGCAGAGGCTCAGCAGGGTGGGTCTCCCCTTACCCCCTCTGGCAGGTGTTAATGAGATTAGCAATTAAAAGGCAGGCCAGCAGAGGGCAGACACCAGGACCTCACTGAGAGCCAGCTCAGGAAAAGGAGAAGGCATGGCCTCAGTGAGGCAACCAGCTGCAGTTCCTGTTTGCCTGCATCCCCTATGCCATGGGCTTGGAAAGTGTGGTGTTTCCCCTACCTGTGCCAGATAGTACATTGGAGTTGAGTGCCCACTAGCAGGATACAGGAGCTGCCTGGACGCCGGGGGCAGTGATCCTTGATGTGGGTCTGGTATATCACTTGTTCCTAGATATCCTAGGATGCCCTTACCTTCTGTTAAAAAGAGACATCCTGTCAAATGTAGGAGCCTGGATTTGTTTTGACTCTGAACAGCCATCAGTAACCAATAAACATGGAAGGAGCTTGATCCTGTAGGCAGTGGATGTTCTGGCTGTCTAAAAGCTATGATGGACATGGCTGTACTGGTCAAAGACTCTGACATGTTAACTTTGGGACAGAAAGTAATTACAATAGCCCCCATGCACTGGTGACCAGGAGAGCATTGTCAGGCAGCCCACAGAACAATGGATGTCCAATGCCCACATGAATCACTGATGCACTACATGCCATTCTTCTGCCTGAGAAGACTGATAAATAAGTAATTTGGGACTGTCATCACCTGCTGATTAAAGAGACAGGAGATTGCAAAGACTTTACAGTCTTCCCTCTGGCCGTGGAAACACTAACTTAGTTCACTGATGGGAACAGTTACCTTGTGAAAGGTAAAGAAAGGACTGGGACAAGGATGTGAATGAAACCTGCAGAGTTTGAGCCAGCAGCCTGCCAGAAGGAACCTCAGCATGAGAAGCTGAGCTCTTGGCCTTAACACAGGCCTTGCAGCTGGCAAAAGAAAAGAAAAAAATCTGTAACCTCTACACGGGCAGCAGATGTGCTTTTATACCTGTCCATGTGCATGGGGCTGTCTGTAAACAAAGGGGACTGGCTAAGCTTTACTGTGAGCAAGTCAGAGAGCCAGAGATGAGCTGACACCTGCATTCCTCCACATTTTCTCCCCACTGTCCTCCTTGAGTCGCTGCTGTAATTCTCATTAGGGACAGTGACCTGGAGCATAAGCTAAGTAAGCCCCTTTCTGGCCTGCATTGTGTGTGGTCAGTGTTTTAGCACAGCAACACATTCTCACCAGAATGGTAAGATATGATTTTCTTCTTTTCAACTCTGGTGAAGTAAATGTATGTTTTATTGTTTATTTTCATCTCATTTGTTCTTTTGCCAAGATAGGCTCTTAGCAATACAGTCCTTTGTGGCCTTGAACTTGTGACTCCTTTCTCAAGCTTCTGAGTACTGAGCAAGGCATGTACCATTCCACTGGTTTGTAATTTTCACTAATTAAATATGACATGGTTACATTTAAGTTTCTTTATGTATACTTATTTGTTTTGAGGCAGGGTCTTGCTTTGTAGCCAAGGCCAGCTTGGAGGTAGTAGCAGTCATCTGTCCATACTTCCAAGTGCTGCAATTATAAACTTGCACTACACATAGTTACCTAAATGCATGGGGCTTTTTTGTAAAAGTAAAAAATGATATATGTTTAGGCTTAAATTTTGTGGTGTTCAAAACAAGCTGTTGGGTATCTAAGACGGAGGAATGTGTTGTCTGTGTAGCAATGCAAATGGAAAGCATTCTAGTTGAAGGAGGGATATATATGACAAATGTGGAAGGCAGTTACCCTATTCACCCTGCTTACAATTTTTTTTTTGTTTTACAGAGCATAATAATATTTTAACTTTAGAGAAATGGGAGGCATTGGTGTTTGTTTGAAAGAGGGGGTTAGGAAACATTGAATAAATTGATTAATTTGAAAACTACTTCCCTCAAAGCCATGAAAACCTGAAGTCAATCCTCACAATTCTTGAAAATTAATCCAGATTGCTGTGTTGTGGATTATGCCTTTAACACCAGTACTTTGGTGGCAGAGGCAGAGGCAGAAAGTTCTCCAAAGGTCAGCCTGTTGTACAGAGTAAGTTTCAAGACAGCCAGGGCATCCTATAGGAACCTTGTCTCGAATGAAAAAAACATAATGGTTGCATATACTTCTAACTTCAACTTTGATAGGTGGAAAGAGAAACTTCACCTCCAAAATACGTAAAAATAAGACAGCAGCTGAAGATAGGTTGAGCAGTTGCAAGCATTTTCTACTCTTTTGCATAAGAGCAGGTTCCAGTTTCCAGCCCATGTAGTGGACTACAACTGTCCTGAACTGCTATTCCAGGGAAACCAGCCCTGACTTGTGACTTCAGTGGTCACCAGGTTCAAAAGCAACACACTTAAATACATGAAGGAAAGAATCTCATAGTCTTGTAAGTTAGGCTTTATATCAAAAACCCAGGTAGACAGTATCACCCCAAACTTGATTTCTGTCCTCCATTCCTCCTTCATATATATGTCTGAGCTACCATACACCACCAGAGAATAAATGCGTACATAAGAGCCGAGTATATGTAGTGATACATATAGTTGTTACCAGACAAACTTAAAACTTTGTGGCTCCTTTAATGATCAAACCTGTGTACCACTCAGCCATCCAGGATGATTCTGAAAATATAGGACACTAGGGCGAGCTGAATGATAATGTTGAGGTATCTCATGTTCCAATTACTATTAAAGTAGAAGCATACTACCCATGTCTGTAGATGGAATAACACTAGCAGTCAGACTGCCTTTCAAAGGTAAGGATAATTGATCCTTCAAGAAGACCATGACATTAGAGCATTTTCCTTAAATTAATATAAATGATGTAGATGTGCTAAATAAAAAATACTTTTTTTTTTTTTTCTTAAACACTCAAATTCACTCATGTGAATTTAGGCACATGAGAACCTTTGGAGTATACTAATCACATCTGTTTTCCCTGAATATAAGTCAATTTTTAAACAATGATTAGTGAAACTTTATTTTACAATATATAAATAATACTCACTCTACTGCCTTCTTTATATACTAGGAATGGGGCAGGATCTACTGTATTCATAGTAATGGGCAAAGAGGTGATCATGGGAATATTAGAGTAAGTATTGTGTAAATTGAGTTCTGTATTGAAAGTGAAAAACTGGCTGTGTTTATACTTGCAATACAGGTTTGCTGAGTACATATTGCTTTTGTCCCATTTGTGGGGATGGAATTTCATTAAGATTGTTGTTAACTTGGAGCAGGGCAATAATTCAGGGGTGTTTTACTACAGTATAAATTGGAGCAGTCTCTATTTACTACCAAAGATATTACACGCAGGGCTATAATTCAGGGATATTTTACTACAGTAGGAATTGTAAAAGGAAGTTGAGCATGGTGACTGATACCTGTAAGCTTAACCTGAAAAGGAGGTTGGAGTATCAGGACCCTGAGGTATTTCTTTGCCACATAGCAGAAGTCAAGCACGAAACAAAGTCATAATTGTTCTTTCTTGCTAGAAGTATTAGGTGATCCTTTTCTTCAATATTTTCTGTTTGGCAAAACCTACATTTTTGGCAGTTTATCTCTGTGTAATAACCCTGCCCATCTTAGCCCATAGTTTGTATTCAAGGGTGGTCTCCAACTCACAGGTAACCACTGCCCTTCTGTCTCCCAAGTGCTACATTTAAAAATTTGTGCCACCACCCGAGGCTTAATCTGCCTTGTATGTCAATTTAACCATTTGGCATTCCTATTATTTTGTAGTTCCATTACCATCCTTGCACCTTACTATAATCATATCTGGTTTCATAAAAAAAAAGAAAGAGAAAAGTCTCCATTAACTAGAAAAGAATTGGACACTCAAGTAGAATATCTCAAAAAATGTAAAAAAGAGAGAATTCATAAACATAAACTACTCTTATAACAATATGAGGAACTCTGTAAACTTCTTCATAGGCCTGTGTATGATGTGCATATCACCTCTGACCCAACTGTAGAGAAGCTGAACCTGTTCCAACAACATGTGGCAACTTTGAGGCAAACAAAGGGATGCTGCTGCATTCATTACCCAATAAAATTTGATTGGAATTTATGTATCTCATAATAATTTTGATTGTTTTAAAAGATTAGGAATGAACAGTTTGTCAATATTAATAAACATATCATATTGTGTATGAAAAAATTGGAACTAACTTCTGATTCAAGTTTTGAAAAAGATGGAGTGTGTCAATTTCAAAGTGTATTTTCTGTGTCATTGCAGAGTATTGTGGCATTACATATGTTGCTTTTGCAGGTAATATGTGTTCAGATTATACAGTATCAACTCACTTGTATTTATCAATTTGAAAAACCTGACAGCTTCTGCCTTAATTCTAAATAAGGAGCCAGTTTGTATTAAGGGATGCTGAGGTAGGCATCACTTCAGTTTTTGACCAGCCTTGTACACAGAGTGAGTTTGGGGACAGGCAGGGCTACACAGGGAAACCCTTTCTCGAGTAAACAAACAGAAAGGGACAGAATATGTGAAGACACCCAACCATAATACAATATGGAATAAATCTGTTTGTTTACTGTGTGTATGTGTGTGTTTGTGTGTGTGTGTGGGTGGGTGGGTGGGTGTGGGTGTGGGTGTGGGTGTGTGTGTTTATTTATGCGGAGAGAGAGACAGAAGCACAGAGAGACAGAGACAGAGCAAAAGAGAGATCACGTGTCAAAGTCAATTCAATTCCAATTGTCCATCTTATTTATCAGGTTCACATTTATGAAGGTAAACTTTTCTGCCACTGAGACTTACAGATCCCTCTCACCTTTCCAGTGCTATTATGTAGTTGGACTTTCTTGTCAGATTTTCTTGGAACAATCCATCCCCAAATAATGACACAGACATTTCTAAATTATGAATGATTGGCCTTTAACTTAACCATGTTCCCAACAATTTCCTATACCTTAACAAATATCTATTAGCCTATTGTCTATTATTCTGTATTTGCAGCTCCCTCTTTGTCTTCGTGGCATGGGTCCAGGCCTAGATTCATTCCCCTGAGTTTTTCTCCCAGCCCAGCAATCCTGCCTAACCATTCCTTTTGAGCAATTGGCCGTTTAACTTTTTATTAAACCAATTAAGGGCCTTAGGCAGGCAAGGTAAAAAGCACCCTATTTTCACATAATGATCAAATGTCCCACAAGTTTAACTTTTAATCATCCCCTTCTAGTTTTAGCATTTTGCTTGATCTCAGGTCCTTCGTGTTTGTACTTTATTGACTGAGATACCTACTCAGGCCCTATTTTGCTTTGTTGGTAATAGAGGATGAACATAAATCTCTTAGTATCAGGAATACTAGACACTAGCCAATAACCCCTAATTATAGCCCATAATTTACTACTTTTTAATATAGAAACAAAATCGACCACAATTTTGCGTGAATAAGAAATGTAATAAAAATTAATTATTGTCTCAGAATGCATAGCACTAGCCATTTTAACTAAACTAATGCTTATTTATGTTAACGATATAAAATTTTATTCCTGAGATGATCATGGTGTTTCATGCCTTTGAACCCAGGACTCAGGAGCCAAAAGCATGAATCTCAATGAATTCCAGTCCAGTCACAGATACATAATGAGGCCCTTTCTTAAAAACACAACCATGGAAGAGACAGAAGACTAAAAGTTGAAGCACACTGACTGTACTTACAGAGGATATGAGTTAACTCCCACCAACCAGATGGTAGCTCACGACCATCTACAATCAGATCTGTTGCCCTCTTCTTTTCTACCAGCAGACATTCAAGCAGGGTACTACATATGACAAAATAACTTTTAAAAATGAAATAAAATGTCCTACTGGTTACTTGAAACCCATCACTGGGCCTCTGCTAGAGTTCCCTCAGCTAAAGACCACCAAATACTTGTTAGATCCCCATATCCTTTTGGGAACATCCTGAGTCCATGCATGCCGGATATTTTTTAAAATTAGTTCATGATTTTTTACATGTAGATCCTTGTTCCCTATATCTCCCTCAATTTCTTCCCTTCCTCTTATCATCTGTTGCCCCCTCACATTCACCCTGACCACCCTGCCATCCTATTCACCCACAATCAACACATAGGGCTAGGCCATCCAAGTGGGGTCATGTATTTCTGACAGCGCATTTGAAGTGTTGATTAGAATGTCTCTTCTATATCTAGGTTTAGGAGGTATCCCTGGATTGGGGGAATGTGTTCTCAAGGTCCTTTTGCGCACCAGGAATACATCTAGGTCCCACTGTCTGAACTCCATTAGACAGCTCACATCTTCTAGCTGATACCCATCTCAGGGGTCTGAGTCATTTCCATGCTGGATTCACAGCTATCAGTCTGGGGTCCTATTAGCTCCTCCTTCATCAGGTCAGCTGTCTCAATGTGTTTCTGCAACTCGATCTTGTCCTCTCTCTCTCTGCATCTGGATTCTAGTTACATGCAGTGTTTACTTATGGTTGTTTGCTTCTGTTTTCTACAGAGACTAGATGAGGGCTCCATGTAGCGCTCGAGTTAGTTGCTGATGTCATTTTCAGGGAAAGTCAATAATGGAAGCCTTTCCACTGTTGCTCACATTGTTAGTTGGAGTCAGTCTTGTAGGTCTCTAGATATAACTTTAGGTTCAATTTTCTCTTCAAACCAATAATGACTTGCTCTTTTATGTTCTCTCCCTCTCCACCATGTTCTACTTTTTGTGCCTGGGTTACCTCATTCATGATTATTTCTTCAAGTGCCATCCACTTGCCTGTGCATTTCCAGATTCCATTTTTTCTGTTTATTAGTAGTCCATTGTGTAGATGTGCCAAAAGTTCTTTATCCATTCTTCAGTTGAGAGGCATCTGGGTAGATTCTAGGTGCTTGCTATTACAAATAATGCTGCTATAGATATAATTAAACACTTGTCTCTATTGCATGAATGTGGATAATTTGGGTATATGGCTATGAGTGGGATTGCCAGGTCCTGTGGTAAACCAATTCCCATCTTGCTGAGGAACTGCCATAGCTATCTTGAAAATGGCTGTACAAGTTTGAACTCCCAAAAGCAGTGGGGGAGAGTTCCCCTTTCTACACATCCTGTCCAGCAGTACTCAGGAGCCAACAGCATGAATCTCAATGAATTCCAGGCCAGTCAAAATTACATAATGAGGCTTTTTCTTCAAACACAACAATGGAATGGATAGATGGCTAAAAGTTCAAGCACACTGATTGTACTTACAGAGGATATGAGTTACTTCCCACCAACCAGATTGTAGTTCACAACCATCTACAATGAGATTTTTGCCCTCTTATTTTCTACCAGGAGATATTCAAGTAGGATATTACATATGATAAATAATTTTTAAATGAAACAAAAAGTCCTACTGGATACTTGCAACCCATCACTGGGCCTCTGCTAGAGTTCCCTCAGTTAAAGACCTCAAGATCTCTGTTAGATCCACTAATCCTCTTGGGCACATTCTGAGTCCCTACATACTGAATTTTTTTAAAGTATTATTGTTTATTTTACATGTCGATTCCTATCCCTCACTTGATACCCTCCCTCCCTCTTACATTCTCTCCCCCTTTACATTCACCCTGACCACCTCCCCTTCCATTCACCCCCTCTCCAATATGGGGCTATGCCATCCAGGTAGGGTCATGTATTTCTGAAATTGAGAGTTCAGTTTAAGGTATGGTTAGAGTTAGGGTGAGCATTAAGGTTGGTGGTAGCGTTAGTGTTGGTTTTCAGAAGCCCAGGAAAGGAGTGGGAGCCCATGGTGAAAATAACAGGAAAGGAAAGTAACATTCAGATAGAAGACAGTTTCCCCTTAGCAGTCTATGTAATTATTTGGGACCTTTGCTAAGCAATCAGTGGGATAAGAGATGTGGGAAGAAACATTTGAGGCACCCATAGATAATGTGACCCAGACCCATAGGTCAACACCTCTACCAGAGATGATTAATAAAGGAGTAGAGCCGTGCTGCTATCATGCACCTGGGCTTGCCCAAGGATCCAGAGCTCTTGGGAATTGTACTGCAGAAGCAATGGGGGAAATGTGGGTAGGAGCAAGATGTGTAAACTGATGGACTACCTGTGAGGTCTAGACAGAGAGGGAAACATTGGAAAAACACGGAGGGCCAGAATCAGGGTTTGGTGTGATAGCAGATCCTGGATACCAGGGACAGAAAGGTGAAACAGGAGCCCAGGTCTGAAGAAGGCACATGGGTTTCCCATCCTGTAGTGATTGTTGCCTCAAAGGATGGAGTCACCTTTGATACATGTGAACTTCCTGGCAGAGGATGAGGAGCTGTAGCTCTGGAGAACCCTGACATGCTCTTTTTCAGCACCCAAAGAGGAAGCAGAGGCAAGGAGCAAGTCCTATCCTTTTCTGAGGAAGCAGTGCAGCATGCAACATAGGGCTCCATCACACACAGCTGCCTGCAGTCTAAGCATAGAGAGGAATGCTGCATGCCAGGCGTTATTACTGAACTTCCAGGCCAAGACTGCCTTGTGGAAATTGTACAAGGATGTTCTGTGTCTTCCCAGTCCACACACAGAAGCCACCAGCTACAAGTGGCTAAATGATTGTCATGATAAACAGTCAATTCCAGGCTCTTTCTTGACAATAAATAGGCTTAGCTACAAGTTTGTGGTGTTGAGGAACACTTGGCAAGTGAAATTCCACATGAAGATGCTATGTACACTTCGTACTTTAGTGAGGCTACCCTGGACGTAATATCAAAATCCTGGAGATTTTAAGGATGTGGGCAGCTTCTGAAAAGGTCAGAGTACCTAGTGTGAGACATATGACCCAGGAAATATAGGAGAAGAGCCATTTTTAAATTCTTAATATTTATCTAAAAATATATAATAAAAACTATAGCTTCATATACATAGTAGTATCAAAGTTTCAGTTTTACTTTCCAAAATTTTTATTTAGTAAATGTGCATGCATTTGTTTCTGAGTGACAGGAGCCTTCAGGACCCAGAAGAGGGTATCAGGTATCCTGTTAAAAGAATTACAGATAGGTGTGAACCACCATGTGGATGCTAGGAATTGAACCAGGCGTCCTCTAAGGGCATTAAGGGCTCCTACATTTGACAGGATGTCTCTTTTGAACAGAAGGTAAGGGCATCCTGGGATATCTAGGAACAAGTGATATATCCCACCTGCATCAAGGATCACTGCCACCTGTATCCAGGCAACTCCCGTATCCTGCTAGTGGGCACTCAACTCCACTGTCCTATCTGGCACAGGTATCAGAAACACCACCCTATCCAAGCCCATGGCATAGGGGATACAGGCAAACAGGAACTACAGCTGGTTGCCTCACTGAGGCCATGCCTTCTCCATTTCCTGAGCTGACTCTCAGTCAGTTCCTGGTGTCTGGCCACTGCTGGCCTGCCTTTTAATTGCTAATCTCATTAACACCTGCCAGAGGGGGTAAGGGCAGACCCACCCTGCTGAGCCTCTGCAGGTAGGCAGCCCTCTTTGGCAAAGGGAATGAATCACATTTCCTCAGCCTCTTTTTGGATTCATCCATGGCAATACTTATATATCAAGCACCACTGTGCAACAGGAAAACACAGCTCTCTCACGCTAGAGCTGACATTCAGATGGCAGGAACATTTAAGTGCTAAGGGATGCCTTGTTCTTGCCTTCTTTTGATCTACTGGGGCACTTTCGATTGGTACACACCACCTAGTTCACCTAAATAGGAGATGAGGGAAGAATTTAAAGGGATAAGTACTTGAACCTGATAGACAGGGACTGAGGGCTCTACAGAGGTGAGATGACTTTTGCACAGAGAGGTTGAGTTTGGAGGCTCAGCAGCAGAGCACTGCCCTAGCACCTGTGAGGCCCTCAGTTTGACCCTAAGCTTCTCCATCTCCTTGGCCTCTTCCTCACCCATGCCTAATTCCACTCTAATGATGATGGATATTTGTGTTGTTCCAGTTTGTGGCTACTATGAACAGAACTAGTGTGCACCTTCTAGCATGTTCCTCTTTCTCTCTTATTCTCCTCCCCCACCCCTCTGTCTCTCTGTGTATGTGTTTCAAACAAGCATTTATTGGGAGCAGGTCCCATAGCAGGAGTGGAAGTCAGAGACAAATTGAAGGAGCCAGGCAAGTGACCTTACTTTTTCACTGGCCCTGCCATTAAGTTTTTACATTTTTGTGTAGACTTATGACTGTGCACTGATGGTTCCATTTGCCTGTTGATTTCCCTGACAACTGACAAGTCTGCAACCTTTCCACTTGCTCACTGGGCCATCAAAAGAGCCCGCGGTTTCTGAAATGTCTGCCTGAGCCCTTGATCGGTTTTTACTGGGCTGTCTTTTTCTACTGGTTTGCACTTGTTTCCCTACTTTGGCTATGGGCCCTATGTCTGCTTTATATACCAACAGTTTCATTTCTTACTGTGTTGCCTTTCTGGACAATTTTAAGTGTCTTCTATTGGAGAGAATTCTTAACTTCCAGAAAGTTCAATTTGTGATGGATATATATGTAGCTCAGTGTTTAGAGAGTGCTTGCCTAACATGCATGAGACCCTGGGCTCTATTCCTGGCTCTCCAGAAACTGGGTATGTATGGTGGTGTTTACCTATAATCCCAGTATTTGGGAGGTAGAGGCAGGAAGATCAGAGGTTCAAGGTCATCCTCAGATACACAGCTACATAGCAAGTTCAAGGCTAGCCTGTTTTTGGAGACGCTATCTCAAAAAGTAACCAAGTAAGCAGAAAGATGAGAGATTGGTTTCCAGACTCCACAGGGTGAGCTTACTACCACATGTAACTCCAGGTGCTGTAGGGGTTCTGATGGCTTTTTTTTTTTTTTTTTTTGAGGGCGCACCTATATGTGCTTGTACAAACACACAGTCATATACATACAAAAGAAAAATAAATATTAAAAACAAACTAATCTATCAATATTTTAAAAAGGTTGCCTTCATGACCTTTTTTTTCCTCATGTCTTAATTACACAGCCTTTTCCTACCAGGATAGTAGTAGATGTCTTTAATTCTAGCACTTTAGAGACCAGAGAATCTGTGATTTCCAGGTCAGCCTGGTTGAACATAGTGATTACACATAAATCCTGTCTCAAAAAAACAAAAACAAAACCAAAAAAACCCAAACAACAACAAAAGTCCCAACTTCTTGCATCTCAAGTCCAAAGTCATGAAGCTATTTCTGAGGAGTCAAACCCATAGCAAAGCTAATCTCAGCAGTGATTGAGTTACTGCCTAGAAAGTGCCCTTCACTGAACCTGGATCTCAAGGATTCTGCTAGGCTGTCTGGTTAATGCACTGCAGGAGACTCCTGTCTCCATATTGTCCCTCTCCTCAGTATTTGGAGAAAAAGTCATGTGCCACTGTCCCTGACCTTTTACCCAATGAGCCATCTCCAGCCACAGCTGTCCAGGTAGAGGGTCTACCTAAGGGCATGATGGTGAATAGTTTGGATCAAACAGCTGTTGCTGCCTCCAGCTATGTACTTATGTTTTGGGTATCACAAATTAGTTCTCCTGTAGGATTCTTAGCCACAAAGTGACATTTAGGTACTGGAATCCTCAGAAAGACACCTAGGACAGTTACCATGGGATTTGTTGGTACAATGGTGGCAGTGCCCTTCTTTTAGTCCTTACACCAGGGACCAGACCAGCATCTTGTCTTAGCTGCCTTAGGAAACC
This sequence comes from Phodopus roborovskii, assembly GCF_943737965.1. Classification (NCBI taxonomy): domain Eukaryota; kingdom Metazoa; phylum Chordata; class Mammalia; order Rodentia; family Cricetidae; genus Phodopus; species Phodopus roborovskii. Next base: position 50,331 of record NW_026126948.1, on the reverse strand, counting down.
ATCCCAATATTTGAGGCTCAGTAAGTGATATTCTCTGCCTTTGTGTGTCTATGATGTGTGTGTGTGTGTGTGTGTGTGTGTGTGTTGTGTGTGTGTAGTATAAAGAATCACCCAGTTCAAGTAAATGCAAACAATAGTCAGATCATCACACCACCCTAAACATGAACTTGGTAACTTTTATGTCAGCTGATTCATTGAGTGATGGACTACTACATTTACAAAGAATGTGGTCATGGGGGACCTCTGCACGGAGAGAATGATGCAGTGTGTGAACATTATTGTTAGACAGAAAGATGTATATTCCCTTTTTGCAGAAGAATCTCTCAACTTCTTGTTAATTTCAGAGGAAATAACTCCAATTTTGGCTATTTTGAGCTCTCAACATATCACTGGGTAGGGTTGGGGAGAAGACATTTAGTGCAAACCACATGTTGCATTCTCACCATGCATGTACAGTGACATGTGTGGCCACAAGACCTTAGCTGATACTAAAGAGAAGCGCATAACTGGAAATGATTTTTAACATGTACTTCTGCTTTACATAATTTATACAATAACTTAGTCCTCAACATGCACTGTATTTAATGAAACAAATTCTCAAAAGTCCTCCATATGCCCTAACTGGTTACTTAGAGCTCTGTAGAGGACTGGACAGTAGTGCGAATTCAGCTCTTTGAGGTGTTTGTTTCTCTTTCGGGTGGTTTTAAGGTTTCAGACAAGCTTTAGTGCTCAGAGGAGCCTACACTGGCTTGTGGGAGAACCCTTTCCTCAGACTTTACTTTCATAGCATCTATGACAATCGCAACACTGAAGTTCATTTATGCACTTTCCTAAAGAGGAGAAGAGGGGGCCATGACTACATGGGTGTGGGCCAATAAGTGCATCCCGGTATTCTATATTCTTACCTTATTAATATGAAGGCCATGCAGCTTTCAATCATTTGCTAAACTTGATGATTTCCATTGCTACCTAACTATGCTCTTGAGCTTCTAGTTCCCCACAAGATGAAGTCCAAACTTCTTAGTATGTTTGGAAAGCATTGAGGAATTTTGTTTTTTTTTAAAATTAATCTCTGAGGAATTTGAGCCTTGCATACCTGGGTTTTAGAAAACAGAGTTTTACCTCTGAAGTCTAAAAATACACAGCATTTTGCTTCAGGTGAGAAACCTACCTCTAAGGTTGAATAAGACATATCAGCCACAGTCCCAAAGGAACCCATAGGATTCACTTTTCAGAACAAATGCAGCTCTGCATGGCTTGGGGCACCAAGGTCTGGCTCAGTGGTTAATGACCTTAGAGGACGCCTGGTTCAATTCCTAGCATCCACATGGTGGTTCACACCTATCTGTAATTCTTTTAACAGGAGACCTGATACCCTCTTCTGGGTTCTGAATGCTCCTGTCACTCAGGAACAAATGCATGCACATTTACTAAATAAAAATTTTGGAAAGAAAAACTGAAACTTTGATACTACTATGTATATGAAGCTATAGTTTTTATTATGTATTTTGAGATAAATATTAAGAATTTAAAAATGGCTCTTCTCCTGTATTTCCTGGGTCATATGTCTCACACTAGGAACTCTGATCTTTTCAGAAGCTGCCCACATCCTTACTGTCTCCAGGATTTTGATATTACGTCCAGGGTAGCCTCACTAAAGTACCTAGTGTTCATAGCATCTTCATGTGGAATTTCACTTGCCAAGTGTTCCTCAACACCACAAGCTTGCAGCTAAGCCTATTTTTTGTCATTAAAGAGCCTGGAATTGACTGTTTATCATGACAATCATTTAGCCACTTGTAGCTGGTGGCTTCTGTGTGTGGACTGGGAAGACACAGAACATCCTTGTACAATTTCCACAAGGCAGTCCTGGCCTGGAAGTTCAGTGGTAATGCCTGGCATGCAGCATTCCTCTCTATGCTTAGACTGCAGGCAGCTCTGTGGGACAGAGCCCTACTTTGCATGCTGCACTGCTTCCTCAGAAAAGGATAGGACTTGCTCCTTGCCTCTGCTTCCTCTTTGGGTGCTGAACAAGGGCATATCAGGGTTCTCCAGAGCTACAGCTCCTCATCCTCTGCCAGGAAGTTCACATGTATCAAAGGTGACTCCATCCCTTGAGGCAACAATCACTACAGGATGGGAAACCCATGTGACTTCTTCAGACCTGGGCTCCTGTTTCACCTTTCTGTCTCTGGGCTCCAGGTTCTGCTATCACACCAAACCCTGATTCTGGCCCTCCGTGTTTTTCCAAAGTTTCCCTCTCTGTCTAGACCTCACAGGTAGTCCATCAGTTTACACATCTTGCTCCTACCCACATTTCCCCCATTGCTTCTGCAGTACAATCCCCAAGAGCTCTGGATCCTTGGGCAAGCCCAGGTGCATGATATCAGCATGGCTCTACTCCTTTATTAATCAACTCTGGTAGAGGTGTTGACCTATGGCTCTGGGTCACATTATCTATGGGTGCCTCAAATGTTTCTTCCCACATCTCTTATCCCACTGATTGCTTAGCAAAGGTCCCAAATAATTACATAGACTGCTGAGGGGAAATTCTCTTCTATCTGAACGTTACTTTCTTTTCCTGTTCTTTTTGCCATGGGCTCTCTCTCCTTTCCTGGGCTTCAGGAACCCAACACTAACGCTACCACCAACCATAATGCTCACCCTAACTCTAACCATACCTTAAACTGAACTCTCAATTTCATAAATGCATGATCCTACCTGGATGGCATAACCCCATATTGGAGATGGGGTGAATGGAAGTGGAGGTGGTCAGGGTGAATGTAAAGGGGGATAGAATATAAGAGGGAGGGAGGGTATCGAATGAGGGATAGGAATCGATATGTAAAATAAACAATAATAATTTTAAAAAATTCAGTATGTAGGGACTCAAAATGTACCCAAGAGGATTAGTGTATCTAACAGAGATCTTGAGGTCTTTAGCTGAGGGAACTCTAGCAGAGGCCCAGTGATGGGTTTCAAGTAATCAGTAGGACGTTTTGTTTCATTTAAAAATTATTTATCATATGTAATATCCTACTTGAATATCTCCTGGTAGAAAATAAGAGGGCAACAATCTCATTGTAGATGGTTGTGAACTCCCATCTGGTTGGTGGGAGGTAACTCATATCCTCTGTAAGTACAATCAGTGTGCTTGAACTTTTAGCCATCTATCCATTCCATTGTTGTGTTTGAAGAATAAGCCTCATTATGTAATTTTGACTGGCCTGGAATTCATTGAGATTCATGCTGTTGGCTCCTGAGTACTGCTGGACAGGATGTGTAGAAAGGGGAACTTTCCTCCACTGCTTTTGGGAGTTCAAACTTGTACAGCCATTTTCAAGATAGCTATGGCAGTTCCTCAGCAAGATGGGAATTGGTTTACCACAGGACCTGGCAATCCCACTCATAGCCATATACCCAAATTATCCACATTCATGCAACAGAGACAAGTGTTTAATTATATGTATAGCAGCATTATTTGTAATAGCAAGAACCTAGAAGCTACCCAGATGCCTCTCAACTGAAGAATGGATAAAGAACTTGTGGCACATCTACATAATGGACTACTAATAGACAGAAAAAATGGAATCTTGAAATGCACAGGCAAGTGGATGGCACTTGAAGAAATAATCATGAATGAGGTAACCCAGGCACAAAATGTAGAACATGGTAGAGAGGGAGAGAACATAAAAGAGCAAGTCATTATTGGTTTGAAGAGAAAGTTGAACCTAAAGTTATATCTAGAGACCTACAAGACTGACTCCAACTAACAATCTGAGCAACAGTGGAAAGGCTTCCATTATTGACCTTCCCTGAGAATGAGATCAGCAACTAACTCGAGCGCTACATGGAGCCCTCATCTAGTCTCTGTAGAAAACAGAAGCAAACACACAGAAGTAAACACTGCGTCTAATTGGAATCCAGATGCAGAGAGAGAGAGGACAAGATCGAGTTGCAGAAACACGTTGAGACTGCTGACCTGATGAAGGAGGAGCTAATAGGACCCCAGACTGATAGCTGTGAATCCAGCATGGAACTGACTCAGACCCCTGAGATGGGTATCAGCTAGAAGGTGTGAGCTGTCTAATGGAGTTCAGACAGTGGGACCTGGATGTATTCCTGGTGCGCAAAAGGACCTTGAGTACACATTCCCCCAATCCAGGGATACCCCTAAACCTAGACATAGAAGAGACATTCTAATCAACACTTCAAATGCGCTGTCAGAAATACATGACCCCACTTGGATGGCCTAGCCCTATGTGTTGATTGTGGGTGAATAGGATGGCAGGGTGGTCAGGGTGAATGTGAGGGGGCAACAGATGATAAGAGGAAGGGAAGGAATTGAGGGAGATATAGGGAACAAGGATCTACATGTAAAAAATCATGAACTACTTTTAAAAAATATCCGGCATGCATGGACTCAGGATGTTCCCAAGAGGATATGGGGATCTAACAAGTATTTGGTGGTCTTTAGCTGAGGGAACTCTAGCAGAGCCCCAGTGATGGGTTTCAAGTAACCAGTAGGACATTTTATTTCATTTTTAAAAGTTATTTTGTCATATGTAGTACCCTACTTGAATGTCTGCTGGTAGAAAAGAAGAGGGCAACAGATCTGATTGTAGATGGTCGTGAGCTACCATCTGGTTCGTGGGAGTTAACTCATATCCTCTGTAAGTACAGTCAGTGTGCTTCAACTTTTAGTCTTCTGTCTCTTCCATTGTTGTGTTTTTAAGAAAGGGCCTCATTATGTATCTGTGACTGGCCTGGAATTCATTGAGATTCATGCTTTTAGCTCCTGAGTCCTGGGTTCAAAGGCATGAAACACCATGATCATCTCAGGAATAAAATTTTATATTGTTAACATAAATAAGCATTAGTTTAGTTAACATGGCTAGTGCTATGCATTCTGAGACAATAATTAATTTTTATTACATTTCTTATTCACACAAAATTGAGGTCGATTTTGTTTCTAAATTAAAAAGTAGTAAATTATGGGCTATAATTAGGGGTTATTGGCTAGTGTCTAGAATTCCTGATACTAAGAGATTTAAGTTCAGCCTCTATTACCAACAAAGCAAAATAGGGCCTGAGTAGGTATCTCAGTCAATAAAGTACAAACACGTAGGAGATGAGATCAAGCAAAATGCTAAATCTAGAAGGGGATGATTAAAAGTTAAACTTGTGGGACATTTGGTCATTATGTGAAAATAGGGTGCTTTTTACCTTGCCCGCCTAAGGCCCTTAATTGGTTTAATAAAAAGTTACACGGCCAATTGCTCAAAAGGAATGGTTAGGCAGGATTGCTGGGCTGAGAGAAAAACTCAGGGGAATGAATCTAGGCCTGGACCCATGCCAGGAAGACAAGGAAGGAGCTGCGAATACAGAATAATAGACAATAGGCTAATAGACATTTGTTAAGGTATAGGAAATTGTTGGGAACGAGGTTAAGTTAAAGGCCAATCATTCATAATTTAGAAATGTCTGTGTCAATATTTGGGGATGGATTGTTCCAAGAAAATCTGACAAGAAAGTCCAACTAATAATAGCACTGGAAAGGTGAGAGAGATCTGTAAGTCTCAGTGGCAGAAAAGATTACCTTCATAAATGTGAACCTGATAAATAAGATGGACAATTGGAATTGAATGGACTTTGACACGTGATCTCTATATTGCTCTGTCTCTGTCTATCTGTGCTTCTGTCTTTCTCTCCCCATAACATAAACAAACACACCCACAGCTACCCCCCCGCCACACAAACACATACACACATGAAACAAACAGATTTATTCCATATTGTATTATGGTTGGGTGTCTTCACATATTTTGTCCCTTTCTGTTTGTTTACTGGAGAAAGGGTTTCCCTGTGTAGCCCTGCCTGTCCCCAAACTCACTCTGTGTACAAGGCTGGTCAAAAACTGAAGTGATGCCTAACTCAGTATCCCTTAATACAAACTGGCTCCTTATTTAGAATTAAGGCAAAAGCTGTCAGGTTTTTCAAATTGATAAATACAAGTGAGTTGATACTGCATAATCTGAACACATATTACCTGCAAAAGCAACATATGTAGTGCCACAATAATCTGCAATGACACAGAAAATACACTTTGAAATTGACACACTCCATCTTTTTCAAAACTTGAATCAGAAGTTAGTTCCAATTTTTTCATACACAATATGATATGTTTATTAATATTGACAAACTGTTCATTCCTAATCTTTTAAAACAATCAAAATTATTATGAGATACATAAATTCCAATCAAATTTTATGGGGGAATGAATGCAGCAGCATCCCTTTGTTTGCCTCAAAGTTGCCACATGTTGTTGGAACAGGTTCAGCTTCTCTACAGTTGGGTCAGAGGTGATATGCACATCATACACAGGCCTATGAAGAAGTTTACAGAGTTCCTCATATTGTTATAAGAGTAGTTTATGTTTATGAATTCTCTCTTTTTTACATTTTTTGAGATATTCTACTTGAGTGTCCAATTCTTTTCTAGTTAATGGAGACTTTTCTCTTTCTTTTTTTTATGAAACCAGATATGATTATAGTAAGGTGCAAGGATGGTAATGGAACTACAAAATAATAGGAATGCCAAATGGTTAAATTGACATACAAGGCAGTTTAAGCCTCGGGTGGTGGCACAATTTTTTAAATGTAGCACTTGGGAGACAGAAGGGCAGTGGTTACCTGTGAGTTGGAGACCACCCTTGAATACAAACTATGGGTTAAGATGGGCAGGGCTATTTAACAGAGATAAACTGCCAAAAATGTAGGTTATGCCAAACAGAAAAAAATGAAAAAAGGATCTCCTAATACTTCTAGCAAGAAAGAACAATTATGACTTTGTTTCGTGCTTGACTTCTGCTATGTGGCAAAAAAATACCTCAGGGTCCTAATACTCCAACCTCCTTTTCAGGTTAAGCTTACAGGTATCAGTCACCATGCTCAACTTCCTTTTACAATTCCTACTGTAGTAAAATATCCCTGAATTATAGCCCTGCGTGTAATATCTTTGGTAGTAAATAGACTGCTCCAATTTATACTGTAGTAAAACACCCCTGAATTATTGCCCTGCTCCAAGTTAACAACAATCTTAATGAAATTCCATCCCCACAAATGGGACAAAAGCAATATGTACTCAGCAAAACTGTATTGCAAGTATAAACACAGCCAGTTTTTCACTTTCAATACAGAACTCAATTTACACAGTACCTGCTCTAATATTCCCATGATCACCTTTTTGCGCATTACTATGATACAGTAGATCCTGCCCCATTCCTAGTATATAAAGAAGGCAGTAGAGTGAGTATTATTTATATAATGTAAAATAAAGTTTCACTAATCATTGTTTAAAAATTGACTTATATTCAGGGAAAACAGATGTGATTAGTATACTCCAAAGGTTCTCATGTGCCTTAATTCACATGAGTGAACTTGAGTGTTTAAGAAAAAAAAAGTATTTTTTATTTAGCACATCTACATCATTTATATTAACTTAAGGAAAATGCTCTAATGTCATGGTCTTCTTGAAGGATCAATTATCCTTACCTTTGAAAGGCAGTCTGACTGCTAGTGTTATTCCATCTACAGACATGGGTGGTATGCTTCTACTTTAATAGTAATTGGAACATGAGATACCTCAACATTATCACTCAGTTCTCCCTGGTGTCCCATATTTTCAGAATCATCATGGATGGCTGAGTGGTACACAGGTTTGATCATTAAAGGAGCCACAAAGTTTTAAGTTTGTCTGGTAACAACTATTTGTATCACTACATATACTCGGCTCTTATGTACCCATTTATTCTCTGGTGGTGGATGGTAGATCAGACATATATATGAAGAAGGAATGGAGGACAGAAATCAAGTTTGGGATGATACTGTCTACCTGGGTTTTTGATATAAAGCCTAACTTACAAGACTATGAGATTCTTTCCTTCATGTATTTAAGTGTGTTGCTTTTGAACCTGGTGACCACTGAAGTCACAAGTCAGGGCTGGTTTCCCTGGAATAGCAGTTCAGGACAGTTGTAGTCCACCACATGGGCTGGAAACTGAAACCTGCTCTTATGCAAAAGAGCAGAAAATGCTATCAACTGCTCAATCTATCTTCAGCTGCTGTCTTATTTTTATGTATTTTGGAGGTGAAGTTTCTCATTCCACCTATCAATGTTGAAGTTAGAAGTATATGCAACCATTATGTTTTTTTTCCCTCGAGACAAGGTTCCTATATGATGCCCTGGCTGTCTTGAAACTTACTCTGTACAACAGGCTGACCTTTGTAGATCTATCTCCCTCTGCCTCCAAAGTACTGGTGTTTGAGTCATAAACCACAACCCAGCAATCTGGATTAATTTTCAAGAATTGTGAGGATTGAATAGAGGTTTCCATTGCTTTGAGGGAAGTAGTTTCCAAATTAATCAATTTATTCAATGTTTCCTTACGCCCTCTTTCAAACAAACACCAATGTCTCCCATTTCTCTAAAGTTAAAATATTATTATGCTCTGTAAAACAAAAAAAAAATTTTAGCAGGGTGAATTGGGTAACTGCCTTCCACATTTGTCATATATATCCCTCCTCCAACTAGAATGCTTTCCATTTGCATTGCTAAACTGACAACATATTCCTCTGTCTTACATACCCAACAGCTTGTTTTGAACATCACAAAATTTAAGCCTAAACATATATCAATTTTACTTTTACAAAAAAGCCCCATGCATTTAAGTAGCTATGTGTAGTGCAAGTTTATACCTGCAGCACTTGGAAATATGGACACTTGACTGCTACTACCTCCAACCTGGACTTGGCTACAAAGCAAGACCCTACCTCAAAACAAATAAGTATACATAAAGAAACTTAAATGTAACCATCTCATATTTAATTACTGAAAAGTACAAACCAGTGGGATGGTACATGCCTTGCTCCGTACTCAGAAGCTTGAGACAGGAGTCACAAGTTCAAGGCCACAAAGGTATTGCTAAGAGCCTATCTTGGAAAAAGAACAAATGAGATGAAAATAACCAATAAAACATACATTTACTTCACCACAGTTGAAAAGAAGAAAATCATATCTTACCATTCTGGTGAGCATTTGTTGCTGTGCTAAAACACTGACCACACACAATGCAGGCCAGAAAGGGGCTTACTTAGCTTATGCTCCAGGTCACTGTTCCTAATGAGAATTACAGCAGCAACTCAAGCATGACAGTGGGAAGAAAATGTGGAGAATGCAGTTGTCTGCTCATCTCTGGCTTTCTCACTTGCTCACAGTAAAGCTTAGCCAGTTCCCTTTGTTTACAGATAGCCCCGTGCACATGGACAGTTATAAAAGCATAACTGCTGCTCGTGTACAAGTTTCCATATTTTTTCTTTTCTTTGGCCAGCTGCAAGACCTGTGTTAAGGCCATGAGCTCAGCTTGTCATGCTGAGGTTCCTTCTGGCAGGCTGCTGGTTCAAACAGTGCAGGTTTTATTCACATCACTTTCCCAGTCCTTTTAGTGCTTCCCCTGCCAGAGTGAAGTCTGTAAAATCTTTGCAAACTCCAGTCTCTTTAATCAGCAGTTGATGACAGTCACAAATTACTAATTCATCAGTCTTCTCAGGCAGAAGATTGGCAGGTAGTGCATCAGTGATTCATGTGTGCATTGGACATCCATCGGTCTGTGGGCTGCTGCACAATGCTCTCCTGCTTTAGTGCATGGGAGGCTGTTGTAGTTACTTTCTGCCCCAAAGTTAACTTGTCAGCCAGACTGTTGTTCTTTTGCTGCAGCTAATGCCTAAGAAACACACACAGGAGACTTAGCGCCCATGTGTTGTTTATTGAGTGATGGGAGAGAAAGAGGGGTAGCTGGAGGCCAACTGAAAGAAGGAGAGATAGAGAGCAGAGAGACCAGAGACAGAGCATATAGAGCAGACAGAGGCAGAGAGAGAGAGCAGAGAGAGTGCAGAGTGTGCATAGAGAGGCAGAGAGAGGCAGAGAGAGAGCAGAGAGAGAGTAGAGAGAGCAGAGGCAGAGACAGAACAAAGAATGATAGGCACTTGGTGTGCTTGCTTTAAAAGAGGCTTGTGCATGCCTAACTGAGTCCTTCTTGTTGCCAGGTAAAGCTGATGTAGAGATGGCAATGCCATGAGCATCCTGCCCATCCTTGGGTCCGGGGTCAGCTGGATGCTAGTTCGTAACATTTCCACATATTATTGTTATTAAAAAAGGTGGGGGTTGGGCGTGGCGGGTTAGGGTTAAGGACATTGAGTTCTGGAGACTGCTTCCTGCTGAAATGGGCGTGTAGATAGTCTTTGGGATATCCGAGAAGGCTGGGGTGCGGCCAACTCCTGGTAGCTGGTTGTTTCATCACAGTTCTGACAGTATGGGGCTCTGGCATCTCTTTGAGACCTGGCAAGAGGTTAGCAGAAGAGAGGACAAGGTTAGGATTTTCTCTTAGGTCTTAGTATTTAATGGGAGAAGTGTGAGGTGGGGGAGGGTCTCCCAAGGGTGACCAGGAAGTCCCTAGGCCAGGAAAAAGGTGATTTATTGGAGTGAATCTAACCTGTAAATGGATCTAATTCTGCTCCCTGGAACTTAAAAGAATCCTTTGAGTTTGTGAAAACATAAATATTAAGACATATTAGCAGCATACTCATGTTAGAAATGACTTGGCTGAAAGAATTAAAACATGCAGCTGGCAGATTTTTAGCACAATGAAAAGCACCTTAATTGTAAGGTCATAGTTACAGATGTGATCATATAGTGGCATAGTATGGTGTTTAACACTGTTAAAACTTTATTGATTAATGTTAAGACTATAAACAGTAGCAACCTTAAAATACCCAATTTTGAAATCTGTTTTGAAACAATTGAAGCCTTTGTTGCTGCTTTAAGCTGACAAAGCTACCAATCGTCAAAAGCATCAGAGTTCTTGAGAAGGATAAAATTTTACCCCAATGATTAGAGAGTAACACAGACTTACTAGCTGGCAGCATGGACAGCCACCCCAGGTCCTCCAGAGTTGTTGAAGTCAGAGCCTTTAAGGACATCTGCCTTCTGCTGATGGCATGAGACCTGTGGATTAGGAGCTTTTGGAAGACTTACCTACCGTTGGCCCAAGCAACATGGAGAAAGTCTATTCCACTGCCCTCTTGTCCACGGTCCTTAGAGCCCTTTGCAGCAGTTGAGATGAAAGGCAGGATTGCTCAGTGGCTAGCTTTGCCACTTTTGTGGGTGGAGCTTCTTTCAGTGTCCATCAGCCTTCTTGGAGGAAATGTGTGGTGCAAGCAGCTGGCCTGTCTCTCTGTCATAATAGCTTTTTAAGGAAACATTTTAAATGCCATATTCTCTAGATCTCTGAGCATTTGAGGGCTGTCTGACTATCTAGCATAACTTAGTATACAAAAATATGTCTTTAGTTACTTGCCTTCAGCACACAGGAGGCTAAGTAAGGCTTTATCCCTGTAATTAATTAATCTGTTTGGGCAATAATCCAGGGGTGTTTTACTACAGTATAAATTGGAGCAGTCTCTATTTACTACCAAAGATATTACACGCAGGGCTATAATTCAGGGATATTTTACTACAGTAGGAATTGTAAAAGGGAGTTGAGCATGGTGACTGATACCTGTAATCTTAACCTGAAAAGGAGGTTGGAGTATCAGGACTCTAGTTATTTTTTTTACCACATAGGAGAACTCAAGCAAGAAACAAAGTCATAATTGTTCTTTCTTGCTAGAAGTATTAGGAGATACTTTTTTCATTTTTTTCTGTTTGGCATAACCGACATTTTTGGCAGTTTATCTCTGTGTAATAGCCCTGCCCATCTTAGCCCATAGTTTGTATTCAAGGGTGGTCTCCAACTCACAGGTAACCACTGCCCTTCTGTCTCCCAAGTGCTACATTTAAAAAATTGTGCCACCACCCGAGGCTTAAACTGCCTTGTATGTCAATTTAACCATTTGGCATTCCTATTATTTTGTAGTTCCATTACCATCCTTGCACCTTACTATAATCATATATGGTTTCATAAAAAAAAAAGAAAGAGAAAAGTCTCCATTAACTAGAAAAGAATTGGACACTCAAGTAGAATATCTAAAAAATGTAAAAAAGAGAGAATTCATAAACATAAACTACTCTTATAACAATATGAGGAACTCTGTAAACTTCTTCATAGGCCTGTGTATGATGTGCATATCACCTCTGACCCAACTGTAGAGAAGCTGAACCTGTTCCTACAACATGTGGCAACTTTGAGGCAAACAAAGGTTTGCTGCTGCATTCATTCCCCCATAAAATTTGATTGGAATTTATGTATCTCATAATAATTTTGATTGTTTTAAAAGATTAGGAATGAACAGTTTGTCAATATTAATAAACATATCATATTGTGTATGAAAAAATTGGAACTAACTTCTGATTCAAGTTTTGAAAAAGTTGGAGTGTGTCAATTTCAAAGTGTATTTTCTGTGTCATTGCAGAGTATTGTGGCACTACATATGTTGCTTTTGCAGGTAATATGTGTTCAGATTATGCAGTATCAACTCACTTGTATTTATCAATTTGAAAAACCTGACAGCTTTTGCCTTAATTCTAAATAAGGAGCCAGTTTGTATTAAGGGATGCTGAGGTAGGCATCACTTCAGTTTTTGAACAGCCTTGTACACAGAGTGAGTTTGGGGACAGGCAGGGCTACACAGGGAAACCCTTTCTTGAGTAAACAAACAGAAAGGGACAAAATATGTGAAGACACCCAACCATAATACAATATGGAATAAATCTGTTTGTTTACTGTGTGTATGTGTGTGTGTGGTGCGGGGTGGATGTGGGTGTGTTTGTTTATGTTATGGGGAGAGAGAGACAGAAGCACAGATAGACAGAGACAGAGCAATAGAGTGATCACGTGTCAAAGTCAATTCAATTCCAATTGTCCATCTTATTTATCAGGTTCACATTTATGAAGGTAAACTTTTCTGCCACTGAGACTTACAGATCTCTCTCACCTTTCCAGTGCTATTATGTAGTTGGACTTTCTTGTCAGATTTTCTTGGAACAATCCATCCCCAAATAATGACACAGACATTTCTAAATTATGAATGATTGGCCTTTAACTTAACCTTGTTCCCAACTATTTCCTATACCTTAACAAATGTCTATTAGCCTATTGTCTATTATTGTGTATTCGCAGCTCCTTCCTTGTCTTCCTGGCATGGGTCCAGGCCTAGATTCATTCCCATGAGTTTTTCTCTCAGCCCAGCAATCCTACCTAACCATTCCTTTTGAGCAATTGGCCGTTTAACTTTTTATTAAACCAATTAAGGGCCTTAGGCAGGCAAGGTAAAAAGCACCCTATTTTCACATATTGATCAAATGTCCCACAAGTTTAACTTTTAATCATCCCCTTCTAGATTTAGCATTTTGCTTGATCTCAGGTCCTTTGTGTTTGTACTTTATTGACTGAGATACCTACTCAGGCCCTATTTTGCTTTGTTGGTAATAGAGGCTGAACTTAAATCTCTTAGTATCAGGAATTCTAGACACTAGCCAATAACCCCTAATTATAGCCCATAATTTACCACTTTTTAATTTAGAAACAAAATCTACCTCAATTTAGCGTGAATTAGAAATGTAATAAAAATTAATTATTGTCTCAGAATGCATAGCACTAGCCATTTTAACTAAACTAATGCTTATTTATGTTAACGATATAAAATTTTATTCCTGAGATGATCATGGTGTTTCATGCCTTTGAACCCAGGACTCAGGAGCCAAAAGCATGAATCTCAATGAATTCCAGGCCAGTCACAGATACATAATGGGGCCCTTTCTTAAAAAAAACAACAATGGAAGAGACAGAAGACTAAAAGTTGAAGCACACTGACTGTACTTACAGAGGACATGAGTTAACTCCCACCAACCAGATGGTAGCTCACGACCATCTACAATCAGATCTGTTGCCCTCTTCTTTTCTACCAGCAGACATTCAAGTAGGGTACTACATATGAAAAAATAACTTTTAAAAATGAAATAAAATGTCCTACTGGTTACTTGAAACCCATCACTAGGCCTCTGCTAGAGTTCCCTCAGCTAAAGACCACCAAATACTTGTTAGATCCTCATATCCTCTTGGGAACATCCTGAGTCCATGCATGCCGGATATTTTTTAAAATTAGTTCATGATTTTTTACATGTAGATCCTTGTTCCCTATATCTCCCTCAATTCCTTCCCTTCCTCTTATCATCTGTTGCCCCCTCACATTCACCCTGACCACCCTGCCGTCCTATTCACCCACAATCAACACATAGGTCTAGGCCATCCAAGTGGGGTCATGTATTTCTGACAGCACATTTGAAGTGTTGATTAGAATGTCTCTTCTATGTCTAGGTTTAGGGGGTATCCCTGGATTGGGGGAAGGTGTCCTCAAGGTCCTTTTGCGCACCAGGAATACATCCAGGTCCCACTGTCTGAACTCCATTAGACAGCTCACACCTTCTAGCTGATACCCATCTCAGGGGTCTGAGTCAGTCCCATGCTGGATTCACAGCTATCACTCTGGGGTCCTATTAGCTCCTCCTTCATCAGGTCAGCTGTCTCAATGTGTTTCTACAACTCGATCTTGTCCTCTCTCTCTCTGCATCTGGATTCTAGTTAGACGCAGTGTTTACTTATGGGTGTTTGCTTCTGTTTTCTACAGAGACTAGATGAGGGCTCCATGTAGTGCTCGAGTTAGTTGCTGATCTCATTTTCAGGGAAGGTCAATAATGGAAGCCTTTCCACTGTTGCTCTGATTGTTAGTTGGAATCAGTCTTGTAGGTCTCTAGATATAACGTTCAACTTTCTCTTCAAACCAATAATGACTTGATCTTTTATGTTCTCTCCCTCTCTACCATGTTCTACTTTTTGTGCCTGGGTTACCTCATTCATGATTATTTCTTCAAGTGCCATCCACTTGCCTGCGCCTTTCAAGATTCCATTCTTTCTGTCTATTAGTAGTCCATTGTGTAGATGTGCCACAAGTTCTTTATCCATTCTTCAGTTGAGAGGCATCTGGGTAGCTTCTAGTTTCTTGCTATTACAAATAATGCTGCTATACATATAATTAAACACTTGTCTCTGTTGCATGAATGTGGATAATTTGGGTATATGGTGGCAGTGCCCTTCTTTTAGTCCTTACACCAGGGACCAGACCAGCATCTTGTCTTAGCTGCCTTGGGAAACTATCCCAATATTTGAGGCTCAGTAAGTGATATTCTCTGCCTTTGTGTGTCTGTGATGTGTGTGTGTGTGTGTGTGTGTATGTGTGTGTGTAATATAAAGAATCATCCAGTTCAAAGAAATGCAAAAAAATAGTCAGATCATCACACCACCCTAAACATGAATTTGGTAACTTTTATGTCAGCTGATTCATTGAGTGATGGACTACTACATTTACAAAGAATGTGGTCATGGGGGACCTCTGCACGGAGAGAATGATGCAGTATGTGAACATTATTGTTAGACTGACAGATGTATATTCCCTTTTTGCAGAAGAATCTCTCAACTTCTTGTTAATTTCAGAGGAAATAACTCCAATTTTGGCTATTTTGAGCTCTCAACATATCACTGGGTAGGGTTGGGGAGAAGACATTTAGTGCAAACCACATGTTGCATTCTCACCATGCATGTACAGTGACATGTGTGGCCACAAGACCTTAGCTGATACTAAAGAGAAGCGCATAACTGGAAATGATTTTTAACATTTACTTCTGCTTTAGATAATTTATACAATAACTTAGTCCTCAACATGGACTGTATTTAATGAAACAAATTCTCAAAAGCCCTCCATATGCCCTAACTGGTTACTTAGAGCTCTGTAGAGGACTGGACAGTAGAGCGAATTCAGCTCTTTGAGGTGTTTGTTTCTCTTTCGGGTGGTTTTAAGGTTTCAGACAAGCTTTAGTGCTCAGAGGAGCCTACTCTGGCTTGTGGGAGAACCCTTTCTTCAGACTTTACTTTCATAGCATCTATGACAATCGCAACACTGAAGTTCATTTATGCACTTTCCTAAAGAGGAGAAGAGGGGGCCATGACTACATGGGTGTGGGCCAATAAGTGCATCCCGAGATTCTATATTCTTACCTTATTAATATGAAGGCCATGCAGCTTTCAATCATTTGCTAAACTTGGTGATTTCCATTGCTACCTAACTACCCTCTAGAGTTTCTAGTTCCCCACAAGATGAAGTCTAAACTTCTTAGTATGTTTGGAAAGCTTTGAGGAATTTTGTTTTTTTTAAATTAAGCCCTGAGGAATTTGAGCCTTGCATACCTGGGTTTTAGAAAACAGAGTTTTACCTCTGAAATCTAAAAATCCACAGCATTTTGCTTCAGGTGAGAAACCTACCTCTAAGTTTGAATAAGACATATCAGCCACAGTCCCAAAAGAACACATAGGATTCACTTTTCAGAACAAATGCAGCTCTGCAGGGCTTGGGGCACCAAGGGTTAGCTCAGTGGTTAATGCCCTTAGAGGACGCCTGGTTCAATTTCTAGCATCCACATGGTGGTTCACACCTATCTGTAATTCTTTTAACAGGAGAACTGATACCCTCTTCTGGGTTCTGAAAGCTCCTGTCACTCAGGAACAAATGCATGCACATTTACTAAATAAAAATTTTGGAAAGTAAAACTGAATCTTTGATACTACTATGTATATGAAGGTATAGTTTTTATTATGTATTTTTAGATAAATATTAAGAATTTAAAAATGGCTCTTCTCCTGTATTTCCTGGGTCATATGTCTCACACTAGGTACTCTGACCTTTTCAGAAGCTGCCCACATCCTTAAAATCTCCAGGATTTTGATATTACGTCCAGGGTAGCCTCACTAAAGTACCTAGTGTACATAGCATTTTCATGGGGAATTTTACTTGCCAAGTGTTCCTCAACACCACAAACTTGCAGCTAAGCCTACTTTTTGTCAAGAAAGAGCCTGGAATTGACTGTTTATCATGACAATCATTTAGCCACTTGTAGCTGGTGGCTTCTGTGTGTGGACTGGGAAGACACAGAACAACCTTGTACAATTTCCACAAGGCAGTCTTGGCCTGGAAGTTCAGTGATAACGCCTGGCATGCAGCATTCCTCTCTATGCTTAGACTGCAGGCAGCTGTGTGGGATGGAGCCCTACTTGGCATGCTGCACTGCTTCCTCAGAAAAGGATAGGACTTGCTCCTTGCCTCTGCTTCCTCTTTGGGTGCTGAACAAGGGCATGTCAGGGTTCTCCAGAGCTACAGCTCCTCATCCTCTGCTAGGAAGTTCACATGTATCAAAGGTGACTCCATCCCTTGAGGCAACAATCATTACAGGATGGAAAACCCATGTGCCTTCTTCAGACCTGGGCTCCTGTTTCACCTTTCTGTCTCTGGGCTCCATGTTCTGCTATCACACCAAACCCTGATTCTGGCCCTCCGTGTTTTTCCAAAGTTTCCCTGTCTGTCTAGTCCATCAGATTACACATCTTGCTCCTACCCACATTTCCCCCATTGCTTCTGCAGTACAATCCCCAAGAGCTCTGGATCCTTGGGCAAGCCCAGGTGCATGATATCAGCATGGCTCTACTCCTTTATTAATCATCTCTGGTAGAGGTGTTGACCTATGGCTCTGGGTCACATTATCTATGGGTGCCTCAAATGTTTCTTCCCACATCTCTTATCCCACTGATTGCTTAGCAATGGTCCCAAATAATTACATAGACTACTAAGGGGAAACTCTCTTCTATCTGAACTTTACTTTCCTTTCCTGTTATTTTCGCCATGGGCTCTCACTCCTTTCCTGGGCTTCAGGAACCCAACACTAACGCTACCACCAACCATAATGCTCACCCTAACTCTATCCATACCTTAAACTGAACTCTCAATGTCAGAAATACATGACCCTACCTGGATGGCATAGCCCCATATTGGAGAGGGGGTGAATGGAAGGGGAGGTGGTCAGCGTGAATGTAAAGGGGGAGAGAATGTAAGAGGGAGGGAGGGTATCGAGTGAGGGATAGGAATCGACATGTAAAATAAACAATAATAATTTAAAAAAATTCAGTATGTAGGGACTCAGAATGTGCCCAAGAGGATTAGTGGATCTAACAGATATCTTGTGGTCTTTAGCTGAGGGAACTCTAGCAGAGGCCCAGTGATGGGTTTCAAGTATCCAGTAGGACGTATTGTTTCATTTAAAAATTATTTATCATATGTAATATCCTACTTGAATACCTCCTGGTAGAAAATAAGAGGGCAACAATCTCATTGTAGATGGTTGTGAACTACCATCTGGTTGGTGGGAAGTAACTCGTATCCTCAGTGTGCTTGAACTT
This sequence comes from Phodopus roborovskii, assembly GCF_943737965.1. NCBI lineage: Eukaryota > Metazoa > Chordata > Mammalia > Rodentia > Cricetidae > Phodopus > Phodopus roborovskii. Next base: position 31,997 of record NW_026126948.1, on the reverse strand, counting down.
TTAGCCATCTATCCATTCCATTGTTGTGTTTGAAGAAAAGGCCTCATTATGTAATTTTGACTGGCCTGGAATTCATTGAGATTCATGTTTTTGGCTCCTGAGTCCTGGGTTCAAAGGCATGAAACACCATGATCATCTCAGGAAAAAATTTTATATTGTTAACATAAATAAGCATTAGTTTAGTTAAAATGGCTAGTGCTATGCATTCTGAGACAATAATTAATTTTTATTACATTTCTTATTCACACAAAATTGAGGTAGATTTTGTTTCTAAATTAAAAAGTAGTAAATTATGGGCTATAATTAGGGGTTATTGGCTAGTGTCTAGAATTCCTGATACTAAGAGATTTAAGTTCAGCCTCTATTACCAACAAAGCAAAATAGGGCCTGAGTAGGTATCTCAGTCAATAAAGTACAAACACGAAGGACCTGAGATCAAGCAAAATGCTAAATCTAGAAGGGGATGATTAAAAGTTAAACTTGTGGGACATTTGATCATTATGTGAAAATAGGGTGCTTTTTACCTTGCCCGCCTAAGGCCCTTAATTGGTTTAATAAAAAGTTAAACGGCCAATTGCTCAAAAGGAATGGTTAGGCAGGATTGCTGGGATGAGAGAAAAACTCAGGGGAATGAATCTAGGCCTGGACCCATGCCAGGAAGACAAGGAAGGAGCTGCAAATACAGAATAATAGACAATAGGCTAATAGACATTTGTTAAGGTATAGGAAATTGTTGGGAACAAGGTTAAGTTAAAGGCCAATCATTCATAATTTAGAAATGTCTGTGTCATTATTTGGGGATGGATTGTTCCAAGAAAATCTGACAAGAAAGTCCAACTACCTAATAGCACTGGAAAGGTGAGAGAGATCTGTAAGTCTCAGTGGCAGAAAAGTTTACCTTCATAAATGTGAACCTGATAAATAAGATGGACAATTGGAATTGAATGGACTTTGACACGTGATCTCTCTATTGTTCTGTCTCTGTTTATCTGTGCTTCTGTCTCTCTCTCCCCATAACATAAACAAACACACCCACACCCACCCGCCCCCGCCACACACACACATACACACAGTAAACAAACAGATTTATTCCATATTGTATTATGGTTGGGTGTCTTCACATATTTTGTCCCTTTCTGTTTGTTTACTCGAGAAAGGGTTGCCCTGTGTAGCCCTGCCTGTCCCCAAACTCACTCTGTGTACAAGGCTGGTCAAAAACTGAAGTGATGCCTACCTCAGCATCCCTTAATACAAACTGGCTCCTTATTTAGAATTAAGGCAAAAGCTGTCAGGTTTTTCAAATTGATAAATACAAGTAAATTGATACTGCATAATCTGAACACATATTACCTGCAAAAGCAATGTATGTAGTGCCACGATACTCTGCAATGACACAGAAAATACACTTTGAAATTGACATGCTCCATCTTTTTCAAAACTTGAATCAGAAGTTAGTTCCAATTTTTTCATACACAATATGATATGTTTATTAATATTGACAAACTGTTCATTCCTAATCTTTTAAAACAATCAAAATTATTATGAGATACATAAATTCCAATCAAATTTTATGGGGGAATGAATGCAGCAGCATACCTTTGTTTGCCTCAAAGTTGCCACATGTTGTTGGAACAGGTTCAGCTTCTCTACAGTTGGGTCAGAGGTGATATGCACATCATACACAGGCCTATGAAGAAGTTTACAGAGTTCCTCATATTGTTATAAGAGTAGTTTATGTTTATGAATTCTCTCTTTTTTACATTTTTTGAGATATTCTACTTGAGTGTCCAATTCTTTTCTAGTTAATGGAGACTTTTCTCTTTCTTTTTTTTATGAAACCAGATATGATTATAGTAAGGTGCAAGGATGCTAATGGAACTACAAAATAATAGGAATGCCAAATGGTTAAATTGACATACAAGGCAGTTTAAGCCTCGGGTGGTGGCACAATTTTTTAAATGTAGCACTTGGGAGACAGAAGGGAAGTGGTTACCTGTGAGTTGGAGACCACCCTTGAATACAAACTATGGGCTAAGATGGGCAGGGCTATTACACAGAGATAAACTGCCAAAAATGTAGGTTATGCCAAACAGAAAACATTGAAAAAAAAGGATCACCTAATACTTCTAGCAAGAAAGTACAATTATGACTTTGTTTCGTGCTTGACTTCTGCTATGTGGCCAAGAAATACCTCACGTCCTGATACTCCAACCTCATTTTCAGGTTAAGCTTACAGGTATCAGTCACCATGCTCAACTTCCTTTTACAATTCCTACTGTAGTAAAATATCCCTGAATTATAGCCCTGTGTGTAATATCTTTGGTAGTAAATAGAGACTGCTCCAATTTATACTGTAGTAAAACACCCCTGAATTATTGCCCTGCTCCAAGTTAACAACAATCTTAATGAAATTCCATCCCCACAAATGGGACAAAAGCAATATGTACTCAGCAAAACTCTATTGCAAGTATAAACACAGCCAGTTTTTCACTTTCAATACAGAACTCAATTTACACAGTACTTACTCTAATATTCCCATGATCAACTCTTTGCGCATTACTATGAATACAGTAGATCCTGCCCCATTCCTAGTATATAAAGAAGGCAGTAGAGTGAGTATTATTTATATATTGTAAAATAAATTTTCACTAATCATTGTTTAAAAATTGACTTATATTCAGGGAAAAAAGATGTGATTAGTATAATCCAAAGGTTCTCATGTGCCTAAATTCACATGAGTGAACTTGAGTGTTTAAGAAAAAAAGTATTTTTTATTTAGCACATCTACATCATTTATATTAACTTAAGGAAAATGCTCTAATGTCATGGTCTTCTTGAAGGATCAATTATCCTTACCTTGAAAGGCAGTCTGACTGCTAGTGTTATTCCATCTACAGACATGGGTGGTATGCTTCTACTTTAATAGTAATGGAACATGAGATACCTCAACATTATTACTCAGCTCTCCCTGGTGTCCCATATTTTCAGAATCATCCTGGATGGCTGAGTGGTACACAGGTTTGATCATTAAAGGAGCCAAAAGTTTTAAGTTTGTCTGGTAACAACTATTTGTATCACTACATATACTCGGCTCTTATGTACGCATTTATTCTCTGGTGGTGGATGGTAGCTCAGACATATATATGAAGAAGGAATGGAGGACAGAAATCAAGATTGGGGTGATACTGTCTACCTGGGTTTTTGATATAAAGCCTAACTTACAAGACTATGAGATTCTTTCCTTCATGTATTTAAGTGTGTTGCTTTTGAACCTGGTGACCACTGAAGTCACAAGTCAGGGCTGGTTTCCCTGGAATAGCAGTTCAGGACAGTTGTAGTCCACCACATGGGCTGGAAACTGAAACCTGCTCTTATGCAAAAGAGCAGAAAATGCTGGCAAGTGCTCAACCTATCTTCAGCTGCTGTCTTATTTTTACGTATTTTGGAGGTGAAGTTTCTCATTCCACCTATCAATGTTGAAGTTAGAAGTATATGCAACCATTATGTTTTTTCACTCGAGACAAGGTTCCTATAGGATGCCCTGGCTGTCTTGAAACTTACTCTGTACAACAGGCTGACCTTTGGAGAACTTTCTGCCTCTGCCTCTGCCTCTGCCTCCAACGAACTGGTGTTAAAGGCATAATCCACAACCCAGCAATCTGGATTAATTTTCAAGAATTGTGAGGATTGACTTCAGGTTTTCATGGCTTTGAGGGAAGTAGTTTTCAAATTAATCAATTTATTCAGTGTTTCCTAACCCCCCTCTTTCAAACAAACACCAATGCCTCCCAATTCTCTAAAGTTAAAATATTATTATGCTACTACCTCCAAGCTGGCCTTGGCTACAAAGCAAGACCCTGCCTCAAAACAAATAAGTACCCTTTCTTCAACTGCCTCAAAACAAATAAGAACCCTTTCTTCAACTTTACTTTGATAGCATCTATGACAATCACAACAATGAAGTTCATTTATGCACTTTCCTAAAGAGGAGAAGAGGGGGCCATGACTACATGGGTGTGGGCCAATAAGTGCATCCCGAGATTCTATATTCTTACCTTATTAATATGAAGGCCATGCAGCTTTCAATCATTTGCTCAACTTGGTGATTTCCATTGCTACCTAACTACGCTCTTGAGCTTCTAGTTCCCCACAAGATAAAGTCCAAACTCCTTAGTTTGTTTGGAAAGCTATTAGGAATTTTGTTTTTTTTTAAATTAAGCCCTGAGGAATTTGAGCCTTGCATACCTGGGTTCTAGAAAACAGAGTTTTACCTCTGAAATCTAAAAATCCACAGCATTTTGATTCAGGTGAGAAACCTACCTCCAAGGTTGAATAAGACATATCAGCCACAATCCCAAAGGAACACACAGGATTCACTTTTCAGAACAAATGCTTCTGTCTCTCTCTCCCCATAACATAAACACACACACCCACACCCACACCCACACCCACGCACACACACACACACACACACACTCACAGTAAACAAACAGATATATACCATATTGTATTGTGGTTGGTTGTCTTCACCTATTCTATCCCTGTATGTGCCTTTTCTGTTTCTTTACTCGAGAAAGGGTTTCCCTGTGTATCCCTGCCTGTCCCCAAACTCACTTTGTGTACAAGGCTGTTCTAAAACTGAAGTGATGCCTACCTCAGCATCCCTTAATACAAACTGGCTCCTTATTTAGAATTAAGGCAAAAGCTGTCAGGTTTTTCAAATTGATAAATACAAGTGAATTGATACTGCATAATCTGAACACATATTACCTGCAAAAGCAATGTCTGTAGTGCCACGATACTCTGCAATGACACAGAAAATACACTTTGAAATTGACACACTCCATCTTTTTCAAAACTTGAATCTGAAGTTAGTTCCAATTTTCTCATACACAATATGATTTTTTATTAATATTGACAAACTGTTAATTCCTAAATTCTTAAAACAATCAAAATTGTTATGAGATACATAAATGTCCAATGAAATTTCATGGGGGAATGAATGCAGCAGCATACCTTTGTTTGCCTCAAAGTTGCCACATGTTGTTGGAACAGGTTCAGCTTCTCTACGGTGGGGTCAGAGGTGATATGCGCATCATACATAGGCCTATGAAGAAGTTTACATAGTTCCTCATATTGTTATAAGAGTAGTTTATGTTTATGAATTCTGTCTTTTTTACATTTTTTGAGGAATTCTACATGAGTGTCCAAATCTTTTCTAGTTAATGGACACTTGTCTGTTTTTTTTTTTTTTTAATGAAACCAGATATGATTATAGTAAGGTGCAAGGATGCTAATGGAACTACAAAATAAAGGAATGCCAAATGTGTAAATTGACATACAAGGCAGTTTAAGCCTCGGGTGGTTTCACAATTTTTTAATTGTAGCTCTTGGGAGACAGAAGTGCAGTGGTTATCTGTGAGTTGGAGACCACCCTTGAATACAAACTATGGGCTAAGATGGGCAGGGCTATTACACAGAGATAAACTGCCAAAAATGTAGGTTATGCCAAACAGAAAAAAATGAAAAAAGGATCACCTAATACTTCTAGCAAGAAAGAACAATTATGACTTTGTTTCGTGCTTGACTTCTCCTATGTGGTAAAAAAATAACTAGAGTCCTGATACTCCAACCTCCTTTTCAGGTTAAGATTACAGGTATCAGTCAACATGCTCAACTCCCTTTTACAATTCCTACTGTAGTAAAATATCCCTGAATTTTTGCCCTGCGTGTAATATCTTTGGTAGTAAATACAGATTGCTCCAATTTATACTGTAGTAAAACACACCTGAATTATTGCCCTGCTCCAAGTTACCAACAATCTTAATGAAATTCCATCCCCACAAATGGGACAAAAGCAATATATACTCAGCACAATCTGTATTGCAAGTATAAACACAGCCAGTTTTTCACTGTCAATACAGTACTCAAATTACACAATACTTACACTAATATTCCCATGATCACCTCTTTGCCCATTACTATGAATACAGTAGATCCTGCCCCATTCCTGGTGGATAAAGAATGAAGTAGAGTGAATATTATTTATATATTGTAAAAATATAGTTTCACTAATCATTGTTTAAAAACTGCCTTATATTCAATGAAAACAGATGTGATTAGTATACTCCAAAGGTTCTCATGTGCCTAAATTCACATGAGTGAACTTGAGTGTTTAAGAAAAAAAAAAAGGATTTTTCATGTAGCACATCTACATCAATCATATTAACTTAAGGAAAATGGTCTAATGTCATGGTCTTCTTGAAGGATCAATTATCCTTACCTTTGAAAGGCAGTCTGACTATTGGTATTATTGCATCTATACACATGGGTGGTATGATTCTACTTTAATAGTAATTGGAACATGAGATACCTCAACATTATCATTCAGCTCTCCCTAGTGTCCCATATTTTCAGAATCATCCTGGATGGCTGAGTGGTACACAGGTTTGATCATTAAAGGAGCCACAAAGTTTTAAGTTTGTCTGGTAACAACTATTTGTATCACTACATATACTCGGCTCTTATGTACCCATTTATTCTCTGGTGGTGGATGTTAGATCAGACATATATATGAAGAAGGAATGGAGGACAGAAATCAAGTTTGGGGTGATATTGTCTACTTGGTTTTTTGATATAAAGCCTAACTTACAAGATTATGAGATTCTTTCCTTCATGTATTTAAGTGTGTTGCTTGTGAATCTGGTGACCACTGAAGTCACAAGTCAGTGCTGGTTTCCCTGGAATAGCAGTTCAGGACAGTTGTAGTCCACCACATGGGCTAGACACTGAAACCTGCTTTTATTCAAGAGAAGAAAAGGCATGCAATTGCACATTGTATCTTAAGCTGCTGTCTTATTTTTATGTATTTTGGAGATGGAGTTTCTCATTCCACCTATCTCTGCCTCTCAATGTTGAAGTTAGAAGTATATGCAACCATTATGTTTTTTCACTCGAGACAAGGTTCCTATATAATGCCCTGGCTGTCTTGAAACTTACTCTGTAGAACAGGCTGGCCTTTGAAGATCTTTCTGCCTCTGACTCTGCCTCCAAAGTACTGGTGTTAAAGGCATAATCCACAACCCAGCAATCTGGATTAATTTTCAAGAATTGTGTGGAGTGAATTGAGGTTTTCATGGCTTTGAGGGAAGCAGTTTTCAAATTAATCAATTTATTCAATGTTTCCTTAACCCTCGTTCAAACAAACACCAATACCTCCCATTTCTCTAAAGTTAAAATATTATTATACTCTGTAAAACCAAAGAAAAAAAATTTAAGCAGGGTGAATAGGGTAACTGCCTTCCACATTTGTCATATATATCCCTCCTCCAACTAGAATGCTTTCCATTTGCAATGCTAAACTGACAACATATTCCTCTGTCTTAGATACCTACAAGCTTGTTTTTTGAACATGATAAAATATAAGCCTAAACATATATAATTTTTTACTTTTACAAAAAAGCCGCATGCATTTAGGTAGCTTTGTGTAGTGCATGTTTATAATTGAAGCAATTTTCAAATTAATCAATTTATTCAATGTTTCCTTACCCCGCCTTTCAAACAAACACCAATGCCTCCCATTTCTCTATGCAAGTTTATAATTGTAGCACTTGGAAATATGGACAGATGAGTGCTAATACCTTCATCCGGGCTTTGCTACAAAGCAAGACCCTGCCTCAAAACCAATAAGTATACATAAAGAGAATTAAATGTAACCATCTCATATTTAATTAGTGAAAAATACAAACCAGTGGGATGGTACATGCCTTGCTCAGTACTCAGAAGCTTGAGACAGGAGTCACAAATTCAAGGACAGAAAGGACTGTATTGCTAAGAGCCTATCTTGGCAAAAGAACAAATGAGATGAAAATAAACAATAAAACATACATTTACTTCACCAGAGTTGAAAAGAAGAAAATCATATCTTACCGTTCTGGTGAGCATCTGTTGCTGTGCTAAAACACTGACCACACACAATGCAGTCCAGAAAGGGGCTTACTTAGCTTATGCTCCAGGTCACTGTCCCTAATGAGAATTACAGTAGCTACTCAAGCAGGACAGTGGGAAGAAAATGTGGAGGAATGCAGGTGTCAGCTCATCTCTGGCTCTCTGACTTGCTCACAGTAAAGCTTAGCCAGTCCCCTTTGTTTACAGATAGCCCCTTGCACATGGACAGTTATAAGAGCATAACTGCTGCCCATGTACAGGTTTACAGATTTTTTTCTTGTCTTTGGCCAGCTGCAAGGCCTGTGTTAAGGCCAAGAGCTCAACTTCTCATGCTGAGTTTCCTTCTGGCAGGCTGCTGGCTCAAACTCTGCAGGTTTCATTCACATCCTTGTCCCAGTCCTTTCTTTACCTTTCACAAGGTTCCCATCAGTGAACCAAGTTAGTGTTTCCATGGCCAGAGGGAAGACTGTAAGGTCTTTGCAAACTCCTGTCTCTTTAATCAGCAGGAGATGACAGTCCCAAATTACTTGTTCTTCAGTCTTCTCAGGCAGAAGAGTGGCAGTTAGTGCATCAGTTATTCATGTGGGCATTGGACATCCATTGTTCTTTGGGCTGCCGGACAATGCTCTCCTGCTCACCAGTGCATGGGGGGCTATTGTAGTTATTTTCTGCCCCTAAGTTAACATGTCAGAGTCTTTGATCAGTACAGCCATGGCAGCCATAGCTTTTAGACAGCCAGAACATCCACTGCCTACAGGATCAAGCTCCTTCCCTGTTTATTGGTTACTGATGGCTGTTCAGAGTCAAAACAAATCCAGGCTCCTACATTTGACAGGATGTCTCTTTTTAACAGAAGGTAAGGGCATCCTGGGATATCTAGGAACAAATGATATATCCCACCTGCATCAAGGATCACTGCCACCTGTATCCAGGCAACTCCCGTATCCTGCTAGTGGGCACTCAACTCCACTGTCCTATCTGGCACAGGTATCAGAAACACCACCCTATCCAAGCCCATGGCATAGGGGATAAAGGCAAACAGGAACTACAGCTGGTTGCCTCACTGAGGCCATGCCTTCTCCATTTCTTGAGCTGACTCTCACTCAGATCCTGGTGTCTGGCCACTGCTGGCCTGCCTTTTAATTGCTAATCTCATTAACACCTGCCAGAGGCCTTAATGGGAGACCCACCCTGCTGAGCCTCTGCAGGTAGGCAGCCCTCTTTGGCAAAGGGAATGAATCACATTTCCTCAGCCTCTTTTTGGATTCATCCATGGCAATACTTATATATCAAGCACCACTGTGCAACAGGAAAACACAGCTCTCTCACGCTAGAGCTGACATTCAGATGACAGGAACATTTAAGTGCTAAGGGATGCCTTGTTCTTGCCTTCTTTTGATCTACTGGGGCACTTTCGATTGGTACACACCACCTAGTTCACCTAAATAGGAGATGAGGGAAGAATTTAAAGGGATAAGTACTTGAACCTGATAGACAGGGACTGAGGGCTCTACAGAGGTGAGATGACTTTTGCACAGAGAGGTTGAGTTTGGAGGCTCAGCAGCAGAGCACTGCCCTAGCACCTGTGAGGCCCTCAGTTTGACCCTAAGCTTCTCCATCTCCTTGGCCTCTTCCTCACCCATGCCTAATTCCACTCTAATGCTGATGGATATTTGTGTTGTTCCAGTTTGTGGCTACTATGAACAGAACTAGTGTGCACCTTCTAGCATGTTCCTCTTTCTCTCTTATTCTCCTCCCCCACCCCTCTGTCTCTCTGTGTATGTGTTTCAAACAAGCATTTATTGGGAGCAGGTCCCATAGCAGGAGTGGAAGTCAGAGACAAATTGAAGGAGCCAGGCAAGTGACCTTACTTTTTCACTGGCCCTCCATTAAGTTTTTACATTTTTGTGTAGACTTATGACTGTGCACTGATGGTTCCATTTGCCTGTTGATTTCACTGACAACTGACAAGTCTGCAACCTTTCCACTTGCTCACTGGGCCATCAAAAGAGCCCGCGGTTTCTGAAATGTCTGCCTGAGCCCTTGATCGGTTTTTACTGGGCTGTCTTTTTCTACTGGTTTGCACTTGTTTCCTACTTTGGCTACAGGCCCTATGTCTGCTTTATATACCAACAGTTTCATTCCTTACTGTGTTGCCTTTCTGGACAATTTTAAGTGTCTTCTATTGGAGAGAATTCTTAACTTCCAGAAAGTTCAATTTGTGATGGAGATATATGTAGCTCAGTGTTTAGAGAGTGCTTGCCTAACATGCATGAGACCCTGGGCTCTATTCCTGGCTCTCCAGAAACTGGGTATGTATGGTGGTGTTTACCTATCATCCCAGTATTTGGGAGGTAGAGGCAGGAAGATCAGAGGTTCAAGGTCATCCTCAGCTACACAGCTACATAGCAAGTTCAAGGCTAGCCTGTTTTTGGAGACCCTATCTCAAAAAGTAACCAAGTAAGCAGAAAGATGAGAGATTGGTTTCCAGACTCCACAGGGTGAGCTTACTACCACATGTAACTCCAGGTGTTGTAGGTGTTCTGATGGCTTTTTTTTTTTTTTTGGAGGGAACCTATATGTGCTTGTACAAACACACAGTCATATACATACAAAAGAAAAATAAATATTAAAAGCAAACTAATCTATCAATATTTTAAAAAGGTTGCCTTCATGACCTTTTTTTTCCCTCATGTCTTACTTTACACAGCCTTTTCCTACCAGGATAGTAGTAGATGTCTTTAATTCTAGCACTTGAGAGACCAGAGAATCTGTGATTTTGAGATCAGCCTGGTTGAACATAGTGATTACACATAAATCCTGTCTCAAAAAAACAAAAACAAAACCAAAAAAACCCAAACAACAACAAAAGTCCCAACATCTTGCTTCTCAAGTCCAAGGTCATGAAGCTATTTCTGAGGAGTCAAACCCATAGCAAAGCTAATCTCAGCAGTGATTGAGTTACTGCCTAGAAAGTACCCTTCACTGAACCTGGATCTCAAGGATTCTGCTAGGCTGTCTGGTTAATGCACTGCAGGAGACTCCTGTCTCCATATTGTCCCTCTCCTCAGTATTTGGAGAAAAAGTCATGTGCCACTGTCCCTGACCTTTTACCCAATGAGCCATCTCCAGCCACAGCTGTCCAGGTAGAGGGTCTACCTAAGGGCATGATGGTGAATAGTTTGGATCAAACAGCTGTTGCTGCCTCCAGCTATGTTCTTATGTTTTGGGTATCACAAATTAGTTCTCCTGTAGGGTTCTTAGCCACATAGTGACATTTAGGAACTGGACACCTCAGAAAGACACCCAGGACAGATACCATGGGATTTGTTGGTACAATCGTGGCAGTGCCCTTCTTTTTGTCCTTACACCAGGGACCAGACCAGCATCTTGTCTTAGCTGCCTTGGGAAACCATCCCAATATTTGAGGCTCAGTAAGTGATATTCTCTGCCTTTGTGTGTCTGTGATGTGTGTGTGTGTGTGTGTGTGTGTATTTGTGTGTGTGTGTGTGTATGTGTGTGTGTAGTATAAAGAATCACCCCATTCAAGTAAATGCAAAAAAATAGTCAGATCATCACACCACCCTAAACATGAACTTGGTAACTTTTTTGTCAGCTGATTCATTGAGTGATGGACTACTACATTTACAAAGAATGTGGTCGTGGTGGACCTCTGCACAGAGAGAATGATGCAGTGTGTGAACATTAATGTTAGACTGACAGATGTATATTCCCTTTTTGCAGAAGAATCTCTCAACTTCTTGTTAATTTCAGAGGAAATAACTCCAATTTTGGCTATTGTGAGCTCTCAACATATCACTGGGTAGGGTTGGGGAGAAGACATTTAGTGCAAACCACATGTTGCATTCTCACCATGCATGTACAGTGACATGTGTGGCCAGAAGTCCTTAGCTGATACTAAAGAGTAGCAAATAACTGGAAATGATTTTTAACATGTACTTCTGCTTTAGATAATTTATACAATAACTTAGTCCTCAACATGGACTGTATTTAATGAAACAAATTCTCAAAAGCCCTCCATATGCCCTAACTAGTTACTTAGATCTCTGTAGAGGACTGGACAGTAGAGCGAATTCAGCTCTTTGAGGTGTTTGTTTCTCTTTCGGGTGGTTTTAAGGTTTCAGACAAGCTTTAGTGCTCAGAGGAGCCTACTCTGGCTTGTGGCAGAACCCTTTCTTCAGACTTTACTTTCATAGCATCTATGACAATCACAACACTGAAGTTCATTTATGCACTTTCATAAAGAAGAGAAGAGGGGGCCATGACTGCATGGGTGTGGGCCAATAAGTGCATCCCGAGATTCTATATTCTCACCTTATTAATATGAAGGCCATGCAGCTTTCAATCATTTGCTAAACTTGGTGATTTCCATTGCTACCTAACTACCTTCTAGAGCTTCTAGTTCCCCACAGGATGAAGTCCAAACTTATTAGTATGTTTGGAAAGCTTTGAAGAATTTTGTTTTTTTTTAAATTAAGCCCTGAGGAATTTGAGCCTTGCATACCTGGGTTTTAGAAACAGAGTTTTAGCTCTGAAGTCTAAAAATTCACAGCATTTTGCTTCAGGTGAGAAACCTACCTCTAAGGGTGAATAAGACATATCAGCCACAGTCCCAAAGGAACACATAGGATTCACTTTTCAGAACAAATGCAGCTCTGCATGGCTTGGGGCACCAAGGGCTGGCTCAGTGGTTAATGCCCTTAGAGGAAGCCTGGTTCAATTCCTAGCATCCACATGGTGGTTCACACCTATCTGTAATTCTTTTAACAGGAGACCTGATACCCTCTTCTGTGTCCTGAAGGCTCCTTTCACTCAGGAACAAATGCATGCACATTTACTAAATAAAAATTTTGGAAAGTAAAACTGAAACTTTGATACTATTATGTATATGAAGCTATAGTTTTTATTATGTATTTTTAGATAAATATTAAGAATTTAAAAATGGCTCTTCTCCTGTATTTCCTGGGTCATATGTCTCACACTAGGTACTCTGACCTTTTCAGAAGCTGCCCACATCCTTAAAATCTCCAGGATTTTGATATTACGTCCAGGGTAGCCTCACTAAAGTACCTAGTGTACATAGCATCTTCATGTGGAATTTCACTTGCCAAGTGTTCCTCAACACCACAAACTTGTAGCTAAGCCTATTTTTTGTCAAGAATGAGCCTGGAATTGACTGTTTATCATGACAATCATTTAGCCACTTGTAGCTGGTGGCTTCTGTGTGTGGACTGGGAAGATACAGAACATACTTGTACAATTTCCACAAGGCAGTCTTGGCCTGGAAGTTCAGTGATAATGCCTGGCATGCAGCATTCCTCTCTATGCTTAGACTGCAGGCAGCTGTGTGGGATGGAGCCCTACTTTGCATGCTGCACTGCTTCCTCAGAAAAGGATAGGACTTGCTCCTTGCCTCTGCTTCCTCTTTGGGTGCTGACCAAGGGCATGTCAGGGTTCTCCAGAGCTACAGCTCCTCATCCTCTTCCAGGAAGTTCACATGTATCAAAGTGACTCCATCCCTTGAGGCAACAATCACTACAGGATGGGAAACCCATGCGCCTTCTTCAGACATGGGCTCCTGTTTCAAGTTTCTGTCTCTGGGCTCCAGGTTCTGCTATCACACCAAACCCTGATTCTGGCCCTCCATGTTTTTCCAAAGTTTCCCTCTCTGTCTAGACCTCACAGGTAATCCATCAGTTTACACATCTTGCTCCGACCCACATTTCCTCCATTGCTTCTGCAGTACAATCCCCAAGAGCTCTGGATCCTTGGGAAAGCCCAGGTGCATGATATCAGCATGGCTCTACTCCTTTATTAATCATCTCTGGTAGAGGTGTTGACCTATGGCTCTGGGTCACATTATCTATGGGTGCCTCAAATGTTTCTTCCCACATCTCTTATCCCACTGATTGCTTAGCAAAGGTCCCAAATAATTACATAGACTACTAAGGGGAAACTCTCTTCTATCTGAACGTTACTTTCCTTTCCTGTTATTTTTGCCATGGGCTCTCACTCCTTTCCTGGGCTTCAGGAACCCAACACTAACGCTACCACCAACCATAATGCTCACCCTAACTCTAAACATACCTTAAACTGAACTCTCAATTTCAGAAATACATGACCCTACCTGGATGGCATAGCTCCATATTGGAGAGGGGGTGAATGGAAGGGGAGGTGGTCAGGGTGAATGTAAAGGGGGAGAGAATGTAAGAGGGAGGGAGGGTATCGAGTGAGGGATAGGAATCAACATGTAAAATAAACAATAATAATTTAAAAAAATTCAGTATGTAGGGACTCAGAATGTGCACAAGAGGATTAGTGGATCTAACAGAGATCTTGAGGTCTTTAGCTGAGGGAACTCTAGCAGAGGCCCAGTGATGGGTTTCAAGTATCCAGTTGGATGTTTTGTTTCATTTAAAAATTATTTATAATATGTAATATCCTACTTGAATATCTCTTGGTAGAAAATAAGAGGGCAACAATCTCATTGTAGATGGTTGTGAACTACCATCTGGTTGGTGGGAAGTAACTCATATCCTCTGTAAGTACAATCAGCGTGCTTGAACTTTTAGCCATCTATCCATTCCATTGTTGTGTTTGAAGAAAAGGCCTCATTATGTAATTTTGACTGGCCTGGAATTCATTGAGATTCATGCATTTGGCTCCTGAGTACTGCTGGACAGGATCTGTAGAAAGGGGAATTCTCCTCCACTGCTTTTGGGAGTTCAAACTTGTACAGCCATTTTCAAGATAGCTATGGCAGTTCCTCAGCAAGATGGGAATTGGTTTACCACAGGACCTGGCAATCCCACTCATAGCCATATACCCAAATTATCCACATTCATGCAACAAAGGAAAGTGTTTAATTATATCTATAGCAGCATTATTTGTAATAGCAAGAAACTAGAAGCTACCCAGATGCCTCTCAACTGAAGAATGGATAAAGAACTTGTGGCACATCTACACAATGGACTACTAATAGACAGAAAAAATGGAATCTTGAAATGCACAGGGAAGTGGATGGCACTTGAAGAAATAATCATGAATGAGGTAACCCAGGCACAAAAAGTAGAATATGGTAGAGAGGGAGAGAACATAAAAGAGCAAGTCATTATTGGTTTGAAGAGAAAATTGAACCTAAAGTTATATCTAGAGACCTAGAAGTCTGACTCCAACTAACAATCTGAGCAACAGTGGAAAGGCTTCCATTATTGACCTTCCCTGAAAATTACATCAGCAACTAACTCGAGCGCTACATGGAGCCCTCATCTACTCTGTAGAAAACAGAAGCAAAGACCCAGAAGTAAACACTGCGTCTAACTAGAATCCAGATGCAGAGAGAGAGAGGACAAGATCGAGTTGCAGAAACACATTGAGACAGCTGATCTGATGAAGGAGGAGCTAATAGGATCCCAGACTGATAGCTGTGAATCCAGCATGGAACTGACTCAGACCCCTGAGATGGGTATCAGCTAGAAGGTGTGAGCTGTCTAATGGAGTTCAGACAGTGGGACCTGGATGTATTCCTGGTGCACAAAAGGACCTTGAGGACACATTCCCCCAATCCAGGGATACCCCCTAAACCTAGACATAGAAGAGACATTCTAATCAACACTTCAAATGCGCTGTCAGAAATACATGACCCCACTTGGATGGCCTAGCCCTATGTGTTGATTGTGGGTGAATAGGATGGCAGGGTGGTCAGGGAGAATGTGAGGGGGCAACAGATGATAAGAGGAAGGGAAGGAATGAGGGAGATATAGGGAACAAGGATCTACATGTAAAAAATCATGAACTAATTTTTAAAAAATGTCCGGCATGCATGGACTCAGGAAGTTCCCAAGAGGATATGGGGATCTAACAATTATTTGGTGGTCTTTAGCTGAGGGAACTCTAGCAGAGGCACAGTGATGGGTTTCAAGTAACCAGTAGGACATTTTATTTCATTTTTAAAAGTTATTTTGTCATATGTAGTACCCTCCTTGAATGTCTGCTGGTAGAAAAGAAGAGGGCAACAGATCTGATTGTAGATGGTCGTGAGCTACCATCTGGTTGGTGGGAGTTAACTCATATCCTCTGTAAGTACAGTCAGTGTGCTTTAATTTTCAGTCTTCTGCATGTTCCATTGTTGTGTTTTTAAGAAAGGGCCTCATTATGTATCTGTGACTGGCCTGGAATTCATTGAGATTCATGCTTTTGGCTCCTGAGTCCTGGGTTCAAAGGCATGAAACACCATGATCATCTCAGGAATAAAATTTTATATTGTTAACATAAATAAGCATTAGTTTAGTTAAAATGGCTAGTGCTATGCATTCTGAGACAATAATTAATTTTTATTACATTTCTTATTCACACAAAATTGAGGTCGATTTTGTTTCTAAATTAAAAAGTAGTAAATTATGGGCTATAATTAGGGGTTATTGGCTAGTGTCTAGAATTCCTGATACTAAGAGATGTAAGTTCAGCCTCTATTACCAAGAAAGCAAAATAGGGCCTGAGTAGGTATCTCAGTCAATAAAGTACAAACACGAAGGACCTGAGATCAAGCAAAATGCTAAATCTAGAAGGGGATGATTAAAAGTTAAACTTGTGGGACATTTGATCATTATGTGAAAATAGGGTGCTTTTTACATTGCCTGCCTAAGGCCCTTAATTGGTTTAATAAAAAGTTAAACGGCCAATTGCTGAAAAGGAATGGTTTGGCAGGATTGCTGGCCTGAGAGAAAAACTCAGGGGAATGAATCTAGGCCTGGACCCATGCCAGGAAGACAAGGAAGGAGCTGCGAATACAGAATAATAGACAATAGGCTAATAGACATTTGTTAAGGTATAGGAAATCGTTGGGAACAAGGTTAAGTTAAAGGCCAATCATTCATAATTTAGAAATGTCTGTGTCATTATTTGGGGATGGATTGTTCCAAGAAAATCTGACAAGAAAGTACAACTACATATTAGCACTGGAAAGGTGAGAGAGATCTGTAAGGCTCAGTGGCAGAAAAGTCTACCTTCATAAATGTGAACCTGATAAATAAGAGGGACAATTGGAATTGAATTGACTTTGACATGTGATCTCTCTGTTGCTCTGTCACTGTCTATCTGTGCTTCTGTCTCTCTCTCCCCATAACATAAACACACACACACACACACACACACACACACACACACACACACATACACACAGTAAACAGATATATTCCATATTGTATTATGGTTGGGTGTCTTCACATATTCTGTCCCTGTACTGTGCACTTTCTGTTTGTTTACTCTAGAAAGGGTTTCCCTGTGTAGCCCTGCCTGTCCCCAATCGCACTCTGTGTACAAGGCTGGTCAAAAAATGAAGTGATGCCTACCTCAGCATCCCTTAATAAAAACTGGCTCCTTATTTAGAATTAAGGCAAAAGTTGTCAGGTTTTTCAAATTGATAAATACAAGTGAGTTGACACTGCATAGTCTGAACACATATTACCTGCAAAAGCAACATATGTAGTGCCACAATACTCTGCAATGACTCAGAAAATACACTTTGAAATTGACACACTACATCTTTTTCAAAACTTGAATCAGAAGTTAGTTCCAATTTTTTCATACACAATATGATTTGTTTATTAATATTGACAAACTCTTCATTCCTAATCTCTTAAAACAATCAAAATTATTATGAGATACATAAATTCCAATAAACTTTTATGGGGAATTGAATGCAGCAGCATACCTTTGTTTGCCTCAATGTTGCCACATGTTGTTGGAACAGGTTCAGCTTCTCTACGGTTGGGTCAGAGGTGATATGCACATCATACATAGGCCTATGAAGAAGTTTACAGAGTTCCTCATATTATTATAAGAGTAGTTTATGTTTATGAATTCTCTCTTTTTTCCATTTTTTGAGATATTCTACTTGAGTGTCCAATTCTTTTCTAGTTAATGGAGTCTTGTCTCTTTCTTTTTTTATGATTATAGTAAGGTGCATGGATGGTAATGGAACTACAAAATAATAGCAATGCCAAATGGTTAAATTGACATACAAGGCAGTTTAAGCCTCGGGTGGTGGCACAATTTTTTAAATGTAGCACTTGGGAGACAGAAGGGAAGTGGTTATCTTTGAGTTGGAGACCACCCTTGAATACAAACTATGGGCTAAGATGGGCAGGGCTATTACACAGAGATAAACTGCCAAAAATGTAGATTATGCAAAACAGAAAATAATGAAAAAAAGGATCACCTAATACTTCTAGCAAGAAAGAACAATTATGACTTTGTTTCGTGCTTGACTTCTGCTATGTGGCAAAGAAATACCTCAGGGTCCTGATACTCCAACCTCATTTTCTGGTTAAGTTTACAGGTATCAGTCAACATGCTCAACTTCCTTTTACAATTCCTACTGTAGTAAAATATCCCTGAAGTATACACTGTGTGTAATATCTTTGGTTGTAAATAGAGACTGCTCCAATTTATACTGTAGTAAAACACCACTGAATTATTGCCCTGCTCCAAGTTAACAACAATCTTAATGAAATTCCATCCCCACAAATGGGACAAAAGCAATATGTACTCAGCACAATCTGTATTGCAAGTATAAACTCAGCCAGTTTTTCACTTTCATTACAGAACTCAAATTACACAGTACTTACTCTAATATTCCCATGATCACTTCTTTGCCCATTACTATGAATATAGTAGATCCTGCCCCATTCCTAGTATATTAAGAAGGCAGTAGAGTGAGTATTATGTATATATTGTAAAATATAGTTTCACTAATCATTGTTTAAAAATTGACTTATATTCAGGGAAAAAAGATGTGATTAGCATACTCCAAAGGTTCTCTTGTGCCTACATCCACATGAGGGAAATTGAGTGTTTAAGAAAAAAAAAAGGTATTTTTTATGTAGCACATCTACATCATTTATATTAACTTAAGGAAAATGCTCTAATGTCATGGTCTTCTTGAAGGATCAATTATCCTTACCTTTGAAAGGCAGTCTGACTGCTAGTGTTATTCCATCTACAGACATGGGTGGTATGCTTCTACTTTAATAGTAATTGGAACATGAGATACCTCAACATTATCACTCAGCTCTCCCTGGTATCCCATATTTTCAGAATCATCCTAGATGGCTGAGTGGTACAAAGTTTTGAACATTAAAGGAGCCACAAAGTTTTAAGTTTGTCTGGTAACAACTATTTGTATCACTACATATACTCGGATCTTATATACCCTTTTATTCTCTGGTGGTGGATGGTAGCTCAGACATATATATGAAGAAGGAATTGAGGACAGAATTGAAGTTTGGGGTGATACTGTTTACCTGGTTTTTTGATATAAATCCTAACTTACAAGACTATGTGATTCTTTCCTTCATGTATTTAAGTGCGTTGCTTGTGAATCTGGTGACCACTGAAGTCACAAGTCAGTGCTGGTTTCCCTGGAATAGCAGTTCAGGACAGTTGTAGTCCACCACATGGGCTGGAAACTGAAACCTGCTCCTATGCAAGAGCAGAAAATGCTTGCAACTGCTCAACCTATGTTCAGCTGCTGTCTTATTTTTATGTATTTTGGATGTGAAGTTTCTCATTCCACCTATCAATGTTGAAGTTAGAAGTATATGCAACCATTATGTTTTTTCACTCGAGACAAGGTTCCTATAGGATGCCCTGGCTGTCTTGAAACTTACTCTGTACAACAGGCTGACCTTTGTAGATCTATCTCCCTCTGCCTCCAAAGTACTGGTGTTTGAGTCATAAACCACAACCCAGCAATCTGGATTAATTTTCAAGAATTGTGAGGATTGAATTGAGATTTCCATTGCTTTGAGGGAAGTAGTTTCCAAATTAATCAATTTATTCAATGTTTCCTTTCGCCCTCTTTCAAACAAACACCAATGTCTCCCATTTCTCTAAAATTAAAATATTATTATGCTCTGTAAAGCAAAAAAAAAAAATTTAAGCAGTGTGAATTGGGTAACTGCCTTCCACATTTGTCACATATATCCCTCCTCCAACTAGAATGCTTTCCATTTGCATTGCTAAACTGACAACATATTCCTCTGTCTTACATACCCAACAGCTTGTTTTGAACATTACAAAATTTAAGCCTAAACATATATAAATTTTACTTTTACAAAAAAGCCCCATGCATTTAAGTAGCTATGTATAGTGCAAGTTTATACCTGCAGCACTTGGAAATATGGACACTTGACTGCTACTACCTCCAACCTGGACTTGGCTACAAAGCAAGACCCTACCTCAAAACAAATAAGTATACATAAAGAAACTTAAATGTAACCATCTCATATTTAATTAGTGAAAAGTACAAACCAGTGGGATGGTACATGCCTTGCTTGGTACTCAGAAGCTTGAGACAGGAGTCACAAGTTCAAGGCCACAAAGGTATTGCTAAGAGACTATCTTGGAAAAAGAAGAAATGAGATGAAAATAAACAATAAAACATACATTTACTTCACCACAGTTGAAAAGAAGAAAATCATATCTTACCGTTCTGGTGAGCATCTGTTGCTGTGCTAAATCACTGACCACACACAATGCAGGCCAGAAAGGGGCTTACTTAGCTTATGCTCCAGGTCACTGTCCCTAATGAGAATTACAGCAGCGACTCAAGCAGGACAGTGGGAAGAAAATGTGGAGGAATGCAGTTGTCTGCTCATCTCTGGCTTTCTCACTTGCTCACAGTAAAAGCTTAGCCAGTTCCCTTTGTTTACAGATAGCCCCGTGCACATGGACAGTTATAAAAGCATAACTGCTGCCCGTGTACAAGTTTCCATATTTTTTTCTTTTCTTTGGCCAGCTGCAAGACCTGTGTTAAGGCCATGAGATCAGCTTCTCATGCTGAGGTTCCTTCTGGGAGGCTGCTGGTTCAAACAGTGCAGGTTTTATTCACATCACTTTCCCAGTCCTTTTAGTGCTTCCCCTGCCAGAGTGAAGTCTGTAAAATCTTTGCAAACTCCAGTCTCTTTAATCAGCAGTTGATGACAGTCACAAATTACTAATTCATCAGTCTTCTCAGGCAGAAGATTGGCAGGTAGTGCATCAGTGATTCATGTGTACATTGGACATCCATCGGTCTGTGGGCTGCTGCACAATGCTCTCCTGCTTTAGTGCATGGGGGGCTGTTGTAGTTACTTTCTGCCCCAAAGTTAACTTGTCAGCCAGACTGTTGTTCTTTTGCTGCAGCTAATGCCTAAGAAACACACACAGGAGACTTAGCGCCCATGTGGTGTTTTTTGAGTGATTGGAGAGAAAGAGGGGTAGCTGGAGGCCAACTGAAAGAAGGAGAGATAGAGAGCAGAGAGACCAGAGACAAAGCATATAGAGCAGACAGAGGCAGAGAGAGAGAGCAGAGAGAGTGCAGAGTGTGCATAGAGAGGCAGAGAGAGGCAGAGAGAGGCAGAGAGAGGCAGAGAGAGAGCAGAGAGAGAGTAGAGAGAGCAGAGGCAGAGACAGAACAAAGAATGATAGGCACTTGGTGTGCTTGCTTTAAAAGAGGCTTGTGCATGCCTAACTGAGTCCTTCTTGTTGCCAGGTAAAGCTGATGTAGAGATGGCAAGGCCATGAGCATCCTGCCCATCCTTGGGTCCGGGGTCAGCTGGCTGCTAGTTCATAACATTTCCACATATTATTGTTATTAAAAAAGGTGGGGGTTGGGCGTGGCGGGTTAGGGTTAAGGACATTGAGTTCTGGAGACTGCTTCCTGCTGAAATGGGGGTGTAGATAGTCTTTGGGATATCCGAGAAGGCTGGGGTACGGCCAACTCCTGGTAGCTGGTTGTTTCATCACAGTTCTGACAGTATGGGGCTCTGGCATCTCTTTGAGACCTGGCAAGAGGTTAGCAGAAGAGAGGACAAGGTTAGGATTTTCTCTTAGGTCTTAGTATTTAATGGGAGAAGTGTGAGGTGGGGGAGGGTCTCCCAAGGGTGACCAGGAAGTCCCAAGGCCAGGAAAAAGGTGATTTATTGGAGTGAATCTAACCTGTAAATGGATCTAATTCTGCTCCCTGGAACTTAAAAGAATCCTTTGAGTTTGTGAAAACATAAATATTAAGACATATTAGCAGCATACTCATGTTAGAAATGACTTGGCTGAAAGAATTAAAACATGCAGCTGGCAGATTTTTAGCACAATGAAAAGCACCTTAATTGTAAGGTCATAGTTACAGATGTGATCATATAGTGGCATAGTATGGTGTTTAACACTGTTAAAACTTTATTGATTAATGTTAAGACTATAAACAGTAGCAACCTTAAAATACCCAATTTTGAAATCTGTTTTGAAACAATTGAAGCCTTTGTTGCTGCTTTAAGCTGACAAAGCTACCAATCGTCAAAAGCATCAGAGTTCTTGAGAAGGATACAATTTTACTTGAATAATTAGAGAGTAACACAGACTTACTAGCTGGCAGCATGGACAGCCACCCCAGGTCCTCCACAGTTGTTGAAGTCAGAGGCTTTAAGGACGTCTGCCTTCTGCTGATGGCATGAGACCTGTGGATTAGGAGCTTTTGGAAGACTTACCTACCGTTGGCCCAAGCAACGTGGAGAAAGTCTATTCCACTGCCCTCTTGTCCATGGTCCTTAGAGCCATTTGCAGCAGTTGAGATGAAAGGCAGGATTGCTCAGTGGCTAGCTTTGCCACTTTTGTGGGTAGAGCTTCTTTCAGTGTCCATCAGCCTTCTTGGAGGAAATGTGTGGTGCAAGCAGCTGGCCTGTCTCTCTGTCATAATAGCTTTTTAAGGAAACATTTTAAATGCCATATTCTCTAGATCTCTGAGCATTTGAGGGCTGTCTGACTATCTAGCATAACTTAGTATACAAAAATATGTCTTTAGTTACTTGCCTTCAGCACACAGGTGGCTAGGTAAGGCTTTATCCCTGTAATTAATTAATCTGTTTGGGCAACTGGATCCAAGCTGAGAGGCTGTGGAGGGATGTTTTACTCAGAGCCCTGAAGCCTGACTGTAAATGGTTTTAACTTAGTAGGTTAGACTTATCCCTGTAGAGGACAAAGAGATGGAGAAAAACTCCCTTTGATAATAGAGGCTTAACCTTTATAAACAGCTTACAGGAAAGACTGTGTGGCATAGAAATTTTGTTAGCTTGAAATAGACATGTATAACCTTAAATGTTTACCACCATTAAAAAATGCGCATGACAATTTAGAAGTATTTGAGACAGTACAGTTGAATTTAAGTTGTATGAAGTTAGCTTACATTTACATAAATTTAAATTAAATGTACAGACACATTAAACAGGACTGGGTAAAACTGAGAAGACTAGAATGTGAAGCTATATATGACATAGTGAAAAAGAAATTAGAGACAAAGAATAAAGAATAAAGCAAATAAAAGAATAAAAGCAAAAGGTAAATGAATTACAGGTTCTGTTGGTGGCAGAAGCTGGCTAGACTACCTCTGCCTAGGTGGCTGGTGTAGCAGAGGGAAGAACCATGTGGGTTGAGGCTAGGCCATGTGGTCAAGCTGGAGGCTGCCATTAACATATCCCCAACAACTAGCAGAAATCATAAAGTTTTGTGATAAAATTTTGTCTTGAGTAGATGCTTCCTCAGCCCAGGCTACTGCTCTGAGACATGCTGCAGCTGGGGCGGGCAGGAGAGTTTTAACGTGGCAGGAAGAGAACAGAAATAAGTTTAGGGTAAGAGATTATTTAGCAGAGAGATAGAAAAAACTCCTTCCATCTACCTGTTTACTGGCAGTAATTTGAAAGATCCAGTAAAATATCAGGATCTAGAGAGCCTTTACCTGGCCAATTTGAATTATTTTCTGGGGATACCTAGCCCACCTGGGTGCCTTAACAAGTGGCATCTATCAGGAATCCCAGTGGAGTGGTGAGGGGTATTTCCTTGGTCGGTTTATTCCCCATGGGTAGACCAGAAAGTGACGAAGCAGTCTTGGAACTCGTCAGCTCAAGAGTGTGGCAACACCGTAAATGAGAATGGCAGAGCTTTACTGGAAGCTCCTCAGCCCAAGTACTTTGCCAGGGCCAACAGGGGCTGGAAGGACTCAGCAGTCCTAGAGCAGAGCAGATATACCGCCAAGGTTGGTATGTCTTCCACCCGTGAGGAATGTACCCGACCTTAAGGAAATGGGTTAAAATTTAAAAGAGTACCTTACCTAATTGAAGTCAGTGTAGGGTAGTATTTCCAGCAAACGGGGTGGGCGGATGAGGGTGGGGGGGTGGATGGAGGCATACTTCTGGTATCTGAAAGAGTGTCTCTGGCTGCCGCCTGCCAGAAGAAGGCCACCAGTGACCCACAAGGAGAGCCTGCCTGGGGTTCGGAACCAATGTTGTTCTTTTGCTGCAGCTAATGCCTAAGAAACACAAACACAAGACTCAGTGCCCACATGTAGTTTATTGAGCGAGGGTAGAGAAAGAGAGGGTATCTGGTGGCCAAAGGAAAGCAGGAGAGATAGCAGAGAGACAAGAGAGAGCAGAGGCAGAGAGAGAGCAAAGAGAGAGCAAAGAGAGAGAAGCACTTGGCGAGCTTGCTTTAAAAGAGGCTTGAACATGTGTTGTAAGACCCTCAGAATGAGGAGTCTTCCAGAATGAGGAGTCAATACCCCAAGAACTCAACATCCAGTCCAGTTGCTGCAAAACGAAAGAGGCTTTAATGAACAGGAAAACTTTGCACAAACAGGCTCCTCCAGGATGCAGGCTAGGGAGAAGCCCCCTCCCCAGGGCCCCTGGTGTTTTTAAAGGCAAACCCACAAGCTTAGGGAGGGGGTGGAACCCTCTGTCCATTGAGTATGTGACCCTTGGAGGCCTGGTGGTCTCGATATTAGGGTCAGCAGACCTTAGGGCTTCAGGTGTGCTAATTAATCTAGTCTGGGCAAACCAGAGTTACAGCTATCTCTTGACCCTATTTACCACCTGTTGTCTCACAGGAAAGGAGGGGCAGTGTGAATAGTTCTTATCTCAGGGCCTTGTGAGAGGAAGCTAGCAAATTCCAAGGAACAGATATTGGTTTCTAGGTTAGTCCATCATTAACATTACTTTTTAGGTCTTTCAGTGTAAATGAGTCCTCTAGCTGCCAGGTAAAGCTGACAAGGCCAAGAGAGTCCCACCCATCCTTAGGGCAGGGGTCAGCTGCCTGCTAGTTCCTAACACAGACCATCCACAGGCTACAGGATCAAGCTCCTTCCCTGTTTATCGGTTACTGATAGCTGTTCAGAGTCAAAATAAATCCAGGCTCCTACATTGACAGGATGTCTCTTTTTAACAGAGGGCACCCTGGGATATCTAGGAACAAGTGATATATCCGGCCTACATCAAGAATCACTGCCACTGGCATACAGGACCTTCCCACATCCTGCTAGTGGGCACACAACTCTGCTGCACTATCTGGCACAGGTAGGGGAAACACCACACTTGCCAAGCCCAAGGCATAGGAGATGAAGGCAAGCAGGAACTGCAGCTGGTTGCCCCACTGAGGCCATGCCTTCTCAATTTCCTGAGCTAGCTCTCAGTCAAGTCCTGGGGTCTGGCCACTGCTGGCCTGCCTTTTAATTGCTAATGTCATTAACACCTGCCAGAGGGAGTAAGGTGAGCCCCAACCAGCCAAGCCTCTGCAGGAAAGGCAGCCTCCTCAGCAATGGGTTTTGACTGCAGAGCACAGGGAAAGGATCACATTTCCTCAGCCTCTTTTGGATTCATCCATGGCAATACCTATATGTCAAGCACCACTGTCCAACAGGAAAACAAAGCCCTCTCACGACCGAGCTGACATTCATATGGTAGCAACATTTAAATGCTAAGGGATGGCTTGTTCTTGCCTTCATTTGACCTACTGGGGGAAGTTTCGAATGGTACACACCACTTAGTTCACCTAAATAGGACATGCAGGAACAGTTTAAAGTGATAAGTACTTGAACCTGATAGAAAGAGTTTCAGGGCTCTACACAGGAGAGATGACTTTTGCACAGAGACATTGAATGTGGAGGCTCAGCAGCAGAGGACTGCCCTAGCACCTGTGAGGCCATCAGTTTGACCCTAAGATTCTCCATCTACTTGGCCTCTTCCTCACCTGTGGTATGGCACAATCAGGTTGGGAGCAACTGCTGTGAGGCCCCTGGAAGCTAGAGAGTCTTATTCCCTAGGCTAGGAGGAGACCTAAGATTTTGTTGCTTTTGCTGAACCTGACACCACCAGTGACTTTGGGTCTCTGTCTCCACTACACCACTGGTTAAGGTCTCTGACTTTAACACCTCTGACTGTTTCATCTGCAATAGAAAACAAAAATAAATCCCTGCTACCCCCACCCCTATCCCAACAAGCTTAAACTACCTATCCAAGAAATTTTCACCTTCAAACAGTAAAGAAAGCAGGCACAATACAGCAGAAGGCACTCTGGCTACTTAAGATTCAGATTATAGATTCCCCCACCGTCAAACCCACCCCTGTCAGCTTCCCCCCAGGCATAATTCCAGTCTAATGCTGATGGATATTTGTGTTGTTCCAGTTTGTGGTTAATATAAACAGAAATAGTGTGCATATTCTAGCATGTTAATCTCTTATTCTCTCTCTCTCTCTCTCTCTCTCTCTCTCTCTCTCTCCTCTGTCTGTGTGTGTTTTAAACAAGCATTTATTGGGAGCAGGTGCCACAGAATGAGTGGAAGTCAGAGACAATTTGTGGGAGTCAGGCAAGTGAACTTACCATTTCATTGGCCCTGCCGTTAAGTTTTTACATTTTTGTGTAGACTTATGACTGTGCACTGATGGTTCCATTTGCCTGTTGATTTCCCTGACAACTGACAAGTCTGCAACCTCTCCATTTGCTCACTGGGCCATCAAAAAGCCCACGGTTTCTGAAATGTCTGCCTGAGCCCTTGATAGGTTTTTTGCTGGGCTGTCTTTTTCTACTGGTTTGCACTTGTTTCCCTACTTTGGCTACAGGCCCTATGTCTGCTTTATATACCAACAGTTTCATTTCTTACTGTGTTGCCTTTCTGGCCAATTTTAAGTGTCTTCTATTGGAGATAATTCTTAACTTCCAGAAAGTTCAATTTGTGCTGGAGATGTATGTAGCTCAGTGTTTAGAGAATGCTTGCCTAACATGCATGAGACCCTGGGCTCTATTCCTGGCTCTCCAGAAACTGGGTATGTATGGTGGTGTATCCCTATACTCCCAGGACTTGGGAGGTAGAGGCAGGAAGAACGGAGATTCTAGGTCATCCACAACTACATAGCTACATAGCAAGTTCAAGGCTAGCCTGTTTTTGGAGACCCTATCTCAAAAAGTAACCAAGTAAGCAGAAAGATTAAAGTTTGGCTTACATCCTCCACAGGGTGAGCTCACTACCACCTGTAACTCCAGGTGTTGTAGGGGATCTGATGGCTTTTTTCTTTTTTGGAGGGCACCTATATGTGCTTGTACATACACACAGTCATATACACACAAAACAAAAATAAAAATTAAAAACAAACTAATCTATCAATATTTTTAAAAGTTTGCCTTCATGACCTTTTTTTCCCTCATGTCTTACTTTACAGTCTTTTCCTACCAGGATAGAAGTGGATGTCTTTAATTCTAGCACTTGAGAGACAGGGAGAATCTGTGATTTCGAGATCACCCTGGTTGAACATAGTGATTACACACATATCCTGTCTCAAAAAACAAAAAAAAAAAAAAAGCAAAAAAAAAAAAAAAAAACCAAAAAACAACAAAAATCCCAACTTCTTGCTTCTCAAGTCCAAGGGCATGAAGCTATTACTGAGGAGTCAACCCCTTAGCAAAGCTAAACTCAGCAGTGAATGAGTTACTATCTAGAAACTGCCCTTCACTGAACCTGGATCTCAAGGATTCTGCTAGGCTGGCTGGTTAATACACTGCAGGGATCCTCCTGTCTCCATATTGTCCCTCTCCTCAGTATTGGGAGAAATAGTCATGTGCCACTGTCCCTGACCTTTTACCCAATGAGCTATCTCCAGCCCCATCTGACCACATAGAGGGTCTACCTAAGGGCATGGTGGTGAATAGTTTGGATCAAACAGCTGTTGCTGCCTCCAGCTATGTACTTATGTTTTGGGTATCACAAATTAGTTCTCCTATAGGGTTCATAGCCACATAGTGACATTTAAGAACTGGATACCTCAGAAAGATACCCAACACACTTACCATGGAATTTGTTGGTACAATGGTGGCAGTGCCCTTCTTTTAGTCCTTACACCAGGGACCAGGCCAGCATCTGGTCTTAGCTGCCTTGGGAAGCCATCCCAATATTTGAGGCTCAGTAAGTGAAATCCTCTGCTTTTGTGTCTCTGTGGTGTGTGTTTGTGTGTGTGTGTGTGTGTGTGTGTGTAGTATAAAGAATCACCCAGTCCAAGTAAATGCAAACAAAGTAGTCAGATCATCACACCAGCCTAAACATGAACTTGGGTCACAACTATCTGTAATTCTTTTAACAGGAGACCTGATACCCTCTCCTGGGTTCTGAAGGCTCCTGTCACTCAGGAACAAATGCATGCACATTTATTAAATAAAAATTATGGAAAGTAAAACTGAAACATTGATACTACTATGTATATGAAGCTATAGTTTTTATTATGTATTTTTAGATAAATATTAAGAATTTTTTTATTTTTTTTTATTTAATTTTATATAACAAAGTCCAATTAAATGAAAACAAACATTTATACACAATATTTGGGAATTTGGGCGTTGTTCTTTCCAAACTACTTCCTGCTGGTAAGGGGGGCGCTATCTTGGGGGAATCGAAGATTCCAGATATCCTAGCTGTAGTCTGTAGGGCTGTTTTGTCCAGCTGTTTGGAATGCAGGATCAGCTTTTACTCTGTTTCAGGCGGTCTGGTGTGATCAAACCACATTAGTCTGTAAGGAATCCACATCTTTTCATTTTCTGTGGAAACAAAAATAGAAATCCTTTGCCCCAGTAACTTGTTCTTCAACTTAAATTTTGGAGTCAAGCGTTTTTTTTTTTTTTTTTTTTTTTTTTAATTTATTATTTTACATGTCGATCCCAGTTCCCGTTCCCTCCCTCCCTCCTTCCCTCCCCTCCAGCCCTCCCTCCCTCCTTCCCCTCTCTTTTGCCCTCTCTGCCCTCTCCCATGCACTCTAAACACGCTCCCCTCCCAACCTCCCAACACAATACCATATGTAGAGGAAGGCCATCCAGTTGGGGTCATGTAGATCTGACAGGTCCTGTGAAGTAGGGACTAGGGCTTCTCTCCTATCTCTAGAATAAGGCAGTTATCCCTCCATGGGGGATATGTTTGCAAAGTCCTTTTGTGCACCAGGGATACATCCTGGCTCCACTGTCTGAGGTCTCTTAGACTGCTCAGACCTTCTGGCTGAGACCCATATTCATGGGGGTCTGAGTCAGTCCCCTGTTGGCTTCCTGCTATCAGTCTAGTGGCTCTTAGCTCCTCCTTGTTCAGGTAAGCTGTCTCTATGTACTTCTACCGCATGGTCTTGTCCTCTCCATCTGCTTCTGGGTTGTAGTTCGGCTCAGTGTTTATGTATGGGTGTTTGCTCCTGTTTTCAACAGGCATTAGTTGAGGACTCCATGGAGAAGTTAGTTGTTGATCTCACTCTCCGGGAAGGGACATTTATGATAGCCTTTCCAAGGAAGCTCAAATTGTTAGTTGGGAGCAGTCTTGTAGTTCCCTCGACCTTTCTTTGTGTGCAACTTTATCATCAAACCAATATTGGCTCCCTCTTTTATGTTCTCTCTCTCTGTCTCTGACTCTCTCTCTCTCTCTTTCCTATTTTCCATTCCTAACCAGGCTCAATCCTCCTGGTCGCACATGCCTTCCTCCCTCCTCCCTCTCATTTTCTCCTACTTCTCTCTCCATTAGCTGTCTTCCCCCACTTTACCTGAGGTATGGGGGACTTGTCCCTTCCCAGTTCTGTGAGGGACTTTATATGAATCTCTTAGAATACAACTTGTATCCTAGTTCCTCTGGTGATGTGAATTATAGGCTGGTGATCATTTGATCTAGTTCTAAAATCCTAGCACCCACATGGTGGAGTCACAACTATCTGTAATTCTCTTAACTGGAGACCTGATACCCTCTCCTAGATTCTGAAGGCTCCTGTCACATTTATTAAATAAAAATTTTGGAAAGTAAAACTGAAACTTTGATACTACTATGTATATGAAGCTATAGTGTTTATTATGTATTTTTAGATAAATATTAAGAATTTAAAAATGGCTCTTCTCCTGTATTTCCTGGGTCATATGTCTCACACTAGGTACTCTGACCTTTTCAGAAGCTGCCCACATCCTTACCATCTCAAGGATTTTCATATTACATCCACGGTAGCCTCACTAACGTACCTAGTGTACATAGCATCTTCATTTGGAATTTCAATGCAGTGTTCCTCAACACCACAATCTTGCAGCTAAGCCTATTTTTTGTCAAGAAAGACCCTGGAATTGACTGTTTATCATGACAATCATTTAGCCACTTGTAGCTGGTGGCTTCTGTGTGTGGATTGGGAAGACACAGAACATCCTTGTACAATTTCCACAAGTCAGTCCTGGCCTGGAAGTTCAGTGATAACGCCTGCCATGCAGCATTCCTCTCTATGCATAGACTGCAGGCAGCTGTGTGGGATGGAGCCCTATGTTGCATGCTGCACTGCTTATTCAGAAAAGGATGGGACTTGCTCCTTGCCTCTGCTCCCTCTTTGGGTGCTGACCAAGGGCATGTCAAGGTTGTCTAGTGCTACAGCTTCTCATCCTGTGCCAGGAATGTCACATGTATCAAAGGTGACTCCATCCCTTGAGGCAACAAGCACTACAGGATGGGAAACTAATGTGCCTTCTTCAGACCTGGGCTCCTGTTTCACCTTTCTGTCTCTGGGCTCCAGGTTCTGCTGTCTCACCAAACCCTGATTCTGGCCCTCTGTGTTTTTCCAAACTTTCCCTATCGGTCTAGAACTCACAGGTAGTCCATCAGTTACACACCTTGCTCCTACCCACATTTCCCCCATTGCTTCTGCAGTACAAACCCCAAGAGCTCTGGATCCGTGGGCAAGCCCAGGTGCATGATGTCAGCAGGGCCCTGCTCCTTTATTAATCATCTCTGGTAGAGGTTATGACCATGGCGCTGGGTCACATCATTTATGGGTGCCTCAAATGATTCTTCCCACATCTCTTATCCCACTGATTGCTCAGCAAAGGTCCCAAATAATTACATAGATGGCTAAGGGTAAACTCTCTCCCATCTGAAGTTTACTTTCTTTTCCTGTTATCTTGACATGGGCTCTCACTCCTTTCCTGGGCTTCAGGAACCCAACCCTAATGCTACCACCAGCCATAATGCTCACCCTAACTCTAACCATACCCTAAATAGAACTCTCATTGTCAGAAATACATGACCCTAACTGGATGTCATAGCCCCCATATGGGGAGAGGGGGTGAATGGGAGGGGTGTGGTCAGGGTGCAAGAGAAGGGGGACAGAATGTAAGAGCGAGAAAGGGTGGGGAGTGAGGGATAGGAATCAACAAGTAAAATAAAAAATAATAATTGAAAAAATTCAGTATGCAGGGGTTCAGAACGTGCCCATGAGGAATAGTGGATCTAACAGAGATCTTGAGGTCTTTAGCTGAGGGAACTCTAGCAGAGGCCCAGTGATGGCTTTCAAGAATCCAGTAGGACGTTTTATTTCATTAAAAAATTATTAATCATATGTAGTATCCTACTTGAATATCTCATGGTAGAAAAGACAGGGCAACAATCTCTCATTGTAGATGGTTGTGAACTATCATCTGGTTGGTGGGAAGTAACTCATATCCTCTTTAAGTACAACCAGCATGCTTGAACATTTAGCCATCTATCCATTCCATTGTTGTGTTTGAAGAAAAGGCCTCATTATGTAATTTTGACTGGCCTGGTATTCATTGAGATTCATGCTTTTGGCTCCTGAGTACTGTTGGACAGGATGTGTAGAAAGGGAACACTCCTCCACTGCTTTTAGGAGTTCAAACTTATGCAGCCATTTTCAAGATAGGTATGGCAGTTCCTCAGCAAGATGGGAATT
>NW_026126947.1:0-110898 GCF_943737965.1 Phodopus roborovskii | reverse complement strand
TTGCATGCTGCACTGCTTCAGAAAAGGATAGGACTTGCTCCTTGCCTCTGCTTCCTCTTTGGGTGCTGAACAAGGGCATATCAGGGTTCTCCAGAGCTACAGCTCCTCATCCTCTGCCAGGAAGTTCACATGTATCAAAGGTGACTCCATCCCTTGAGGCAACAATCACTACAGGATGGGAAACCCATGTGACTCTTCAGACCTGGGCTCCCTGTTTCACCTTCTCTGTCTCTGGGCTCCAGGTTCTGCTATCACACCAAACCCTGATTCTGGCCCTCCTGCTTTTCCAAAGTTTCCCCTCTCTGTCTAGACCTCACAGGTAGTCCATCAGTTTACACATCTTGCTCCTACCCACATTTCCCATTGCTTCTGCAGTACAATCCCCAAGAGCTCTGGATCCTTGGGCAAGCCCAGGTGCATGATATCAGCATGGCTCTACCTTTATTAATCAACTCTGGTAGAGGTGTTGACCCATGGCTCTGGGTTACATTATCTATGGGTGCCTCAAATGTTTCTTCCCACATCTCTTATCCCACTGATTGCTTAGCAAAGGTCCCAAATAATTACATAGGACTGCTGAGGGGAAATTCTCTTCTATCTGAACGTTACTTTTTCCTGTTCTTTTGCCATGGGCTCTCTCTCCTTTCCCAAGCCCAGGAACCTACCACTAACGCTACCACCAACTACAATGCTCACCCTAACTCTAACCATACCTTAAACTGAACTCTCAATTTCATAAATGCATGATCCTACCTGGATGGCATAACCCCATATTGGAGATGGGGTGAATGGAAGTGGAGGTGGTCAGGGTGAATGTAAAGGGGGATAGAATATAAGAGGGAGGGAGGGTATCGAATGAGGGATAGGAATCGATATAAAATAAACAATAATAATTTTAAAAATTCAGTATGTGGACTCAAAATGTACCCAAGAGGATTAGTGTATCTAACAGATCTTGAGGTCTTTTAGCTGAGGGAACTCTAGCAGAGGCCCAGTGATGGGTTTCAAGTAATCAGTAGGACGTTTTTGTTTTAAAATTATTTATCATATGTAATATCCTACTTGAATTTCTTGGTAGAAAATAAGAGGGCAACAATCTCATTGTAGATGGTTGTGAACTCCCATCTGGTTGGTGGGAGGTAACTCATATCCTCTGTAAGTACAATCAGTGTGCTTGAACTTTTAGCCATCTATCCATTCCATTGTTGTGTTTGAAGAATAAG
Source organism: Phodopus roborovskii (assembly GCF_943737965.1). Taxonomy (NCBI): domain Eukaryota; kingdom Metazoa; phylum Chordata; class Mammalia; order Rodentia; family Cricetidae; genus Phodopus; species Phodopus roborovskii. The sequence continues at coordinate 109,675 of NW_026126947.1, read as the reverse complement.
CCTCATTATGTAATTTTGACTGGCCTGGAATTCATTGAGATTCATGCTGTTGGCTCCTGAGTACTGCTGGACAGGATGTGTAGAAAGGGGAACTTTCCCTCCACTGCTTTTGGGAGTTCAAACTTGTACAGCCATTTCTCAAGATATTATGGCAGTTCCTCAGCAAGATGGGAATTGTTTACCACAGGACCTGGCAATCCCACTCATAGCCATATACCCAAATTATCCACATTCATGCAACAGAGACAAGTGTTTAATTATATGTATAGCAGCATTATTTGTAATAGCAAGAACCTAGAAGCTACCCAGATGCCTCTCAACTGAAGAATGGATAAAGAACTTGTATGTAATATCTATATAATGGACCAATAATAGACAGAAAATGGAATCTTGAATGCACAGGCAAGTGGATGGCACTTGAAGAAATAATCAAGAATGAGGTAACCCAGGCACAAAATGTAGAACACATGGTAGAGGGAGAGAACATAAAAGAGCAAGTCATTATTGGTTTGAAGAGAAAAGTTGAACCTAAAGTTATATCTAGAGACCTACAAGACTGACTCCAACTAACAATCTGAGCAACAGTGGAAAAGGCTTCCATTATTGACCTTCCTGAGAATGAGATCAGCAACTAACTCGAGCGCCACATGGAGCCCTTACCTAGTCTCTGTAGAAAACAGAAGCAAACACACAGAAGTAAACACTGCGTCTAATTGGAATCCAGATGCAGAGAGAGAGAGGATACCGAGTTGCAGAAACACGTTGAGACTGCTGACCTGATGAAGGAGGAGCTAATAGCACCCCAGACTGATAGCTGTGAATCCAGCATGGAACTGACACAGACCCCTGAGATGGGTATCAGCTAGAAGGTGTGAGCTGGCTCCATGGAGTTCAGGACAGTGGGACCTTGGATGCATTCCCAGCGCAAAAGGACCTTGAGTACACATTCCCCCTTAATCCAGGGATACCCCAAACCTAGACATAGAAGAGACATTCTAATCAACACTTCAAATGCGCTTGTCAGAAATACATGACCCCACTCCTTGGATGGCCCAGTGCCCGTGTTGATTGTGGGTGAATAGGATGGCAGGGTGGTCAGGGTGAATGTGAGGGGGCAACAGATGATAAGAGAGGAAGGGAAGGGAATTGAGGGAGATATAGGGAACAAGGATCTACATGTAAAAAATCATGAACTACTTTTAAAAAAATATCCGGCATGCATGGACTCAGGATGTTCCCAAGAGGATATGGGGATTCAACAAGTATTTGGTGGTCTTTAGCTGAGAGGGAACTCTAGCAGAGCCCCAGTGATGGGTTTCAAGTAACCAGTAGGACATTTTATTTCATTTTTAAAAAGTTATTGTCATATGTAGTACCCTACTTGAATGTCTGCTGGTAGAAAAGAAGAGGGCAACAGATCTGATTGTAGATGGTCGTGAGCTACCATCTGTCTGCCAGAGTTAACTCATATCCTCTGTAAGTACAGTCATGTGCTTCAACTTTTAGTCTTCTGTCTCTTCCATTGTTGTGTTTTTAAGAAAGGGCCTCATTATGTATCTGTGACTGGCCTGAATTCATTGAGATTCATGTTTTTAGCTCCTGAGTCCTGGGTTCAAAGGCATGAAACACCATGATCATCTCAGGAATAAATTTTATATTGTTAACATAAAATAAGCATTAGTTTAGTTAACATGGCTAGTGCTTATGCATTCTGAGACAATAATTAATTTTTATTACATTTCTTATTCACACAAAATTGAGGTCGATTTTGTTTCTAAATTAAAAAGTAGTAAATTATGGGCTATAATTAGGGGGTTGTAATAGTGTCTAGAATTCCTGATACTAAGAGATTTAAGTTCAGCCTCATTACCATCAAAGCAAAATAGGGCCTGAGTAGGTATCTCAGTCAATAAAGTACAAACACGTAGGAGATGAGATCAAGCAAAAATGCTAAATCTAGAAGGGGATGATTAAAAGTTAAACTTGTGGGACATTTTGGTCATTATGAAAATAGGGTGCTTTACCTTGCCCGCCTCTAAGGCCCTTAATTGGTTTAATAAAAAAGTTACACGGCCAATTGCTCAAAAGGAATGGTTAGGCAGGATTGCTGGGCTGAGAGAAAAACTCAGGGGAATGAATCTAGCTCTGGACCCAGGAAGACAAGGAAGGAGCTGCGAATACAGAATAATAATAGACAATAGGCTAATAGACATTTGTTAAGGTATAGGAAATTGTTGGGAACGAGGTTAAGTTAGTCAATCATTCATAATTTAGAAATGTCTGTGTCAATATTTGGGGATGGATTGTTCCAAGAAATCTGACAAGAAAGTCCAACTAATAATAGCACTGGAAAGGTGAGAGAGATCTGTAAGTCTCAGTGGCAAAGATTACCTTCATAAATGTGAACCTGATAAATAAGATGGACAATTGGAATTGAATGGACTTTGACACGTGATCTCACTATTGGGCTCTGTCTCTGTCTAATTGTGTTTGTCTTTCTCTCTCCCCATAACATAAACAAACACACCACAGCGCCTCTGCCACACAAACACATACACATGAAACAAACAGATTTATTCCATATTGTATTATGGTTGGGTGTCTTCACATATTTCTGTCCTTCTGTTTTTCAAGGTTTGGTTTGGAGAAAGGGTTTCTTGGCAGGGTCTCAAAGTTCATCCCAAACTCACTCAGTACAAGGCTGGTCAAACTGAAGTGATGCCTAACTCAGTATCCCTTAATACAAACTGGTTCCTTATTTAGAATTAAGGCAAAAGCTGTCAGGTTTTTCAAATTGATAAATACAAGAGTTGATACTGCATAATCTGAACACATATTACCTGTAAAAAAGCAACATATGTAGTGCCACAATAATCTGCAATGACACAGAAAATACACTTTGAAATTGACACTCCATCTTTTTCAAAACTTGAATCCCAGAAGTTAGTTCCAATTTTTTCATACACAGTATGATATGTTTATTAATATTGACAAACTGTTCATTCCTAATCTTTTAAAACAATCAAAATTATTATGAGATACATAAATTCCAATCAAATTTTATGGGGAATGAATGCAGTGGCATCCCTTGTTTGCCTCAAAGCCACACATGTTGTTGGAACAGGTTCAGCTTCTCAAGGTTGGGTCAGAGGTTTGAATCATAACAGGCCTATGAAGAAGTTTATAGAGTTCCTCATATTGTTATAAGAGTAGTTTATGTTTTTACAGAATTTCTTTTACATTTTTTGAGATATTCTACTTGAGTGTCCATTCTTTTTTAGTTAATGAGACTTTTCTCTTTCTTTTTTTGAGTGAAAAACCAGATATGATTATAGGGTGTGAAGTATGGTAATGGAACTACAAAATAATAGGAATGCCAAATGGTTAAATTGACATACAAGGTGAAGCTTGGGCCCTGGTGGTGGCACACTTAAATGTAGCACTTGGGAGATAGAAGGGCAGTGGGTTACCTGTGAGTTGGAGACCACCCTTGAATACAAACTATGGGTTAAGATGGGCAGGGCTATTTAACAGAGATAAACTGCCAAAAATGTAGGTTATGCCAAACAGAAAAAAATGAAAAGGATCTCCTAATACTTCTAGCAAGAAAGAAATAATTATGACTTTGTTTCTCAGGCTTGACTTCCTGCTATGTGGCAAAAATACCTCAGGGTCCTAATACTCCAACCTCCTTTTCAGGTTAAGCTTACAGGTATCAGTCACCATGCTCAACTTCCTTACAATTCCTACTGTAGTAAAATATCCCTGAATTATAGCCCTGCAATATATCTTTGCTAGTAAATAGACTGCTCCAATTTATACTGTAGTAAAACACCTGAATTATTGCCCTGCTCCAAGTTAACAACAATCTTAATGAAATTCCATCCCCACAAATGGGACAAAAGCAATATGTACTCATAAAAAACTGTATTGCAAGTATAAACACAGCCAGTTTTTCACTTTCAATACAGAACCCAATTTACACAGCACCTGCTCTAATATTCCCATGATCACCTTTATGATTACTATATTACAGTAGATCCTGCCCATTCCTAGTATAAAGAAGGCAGTAGAGTGAAAGTATTATTTATACATGTAAAATAAAGTTTCACTAATCATTGTTTAAAAATTGACTTATATTCAGGGAAAAACAGATGTGATTAGTATACTCCAAAGGTTCTCATGTGCCTTAATTCACATGAGTGAACTGAGTGTTTAAGAAAAAAAAATATTTTTTATTTAGCATTGACCTACATCATTTATATTAATCAAGGAAAATGCTCTAATGTCATGGTCTTCTTGAAGGATCAATTATCTTACCTTTGAAAGGCAGTCTGACCTGCTAGTGTTATTCCATCTACAGACATGGGTGGTATGCTTTACTTTAATAGTAATTGGAACATGATACCTCAACATTATCATCAGTTCTCCTGGTGTCCCATATTTTCAGAATCATCATGGATGGCTGGAGTGGTACACAGGTTTGATCATTAAAGGAGCTACAAAGTTTTAAGTTTGTCTGGTAACAACTATTTGTATCACTACATATACTGGTTTTATGTACCCATTTATTCTCTGGTGGTGGATGGTAGATCAGACACATATATGAAGAAGGAATGGAGGACAGAAATCAAGTTTGGGATGATACTGTCTACCTGTTTTTGATATAAAGCCTAACTACAAGACTATGAGATTCTTCCTTCATGTATTTAAGTGTGTTGCTTTGAACCTGGTGACCACCAGCCACAAGTCAGGGCTGGTTTCTGGAATAGCAGTTCAGGACAGTTGTAGTCCACCACATGGGCTGGAAACTGAAACTCGCTCTTATGCAAAAGAGCAGAAAATGCTATCAACTGCTCAATCTATCTTCAGCTGCTGTCTTATTTTATGTATTTTGAGGTGAAGTTTCTCATTCCACCTATCAATGTTGAAGTTAGAAGTATATGCAAACTATTATGTTTTTTTTCCCTAGTACAAGGCCCTATATGATGCCCTGGCTGTCTTGAAACTACTCTGCAATAACAGGCTGACCTTTGTAGATCTATCTCCCTCTGCCTCCAAAGCACTGGTGTTTGAGTCATAAACCACAACCCAGCAATCTGATTAATTTTCAAGAATTGTGAGGATTGAATAGAGGTTTCATTGCTTTGAGGGAAGTAGTTTCCAAATTAATCAATTTATTCAATGCTTCCCTTACGCCCTCTTCAAACAAACACCAATGTTCTCATTTCTCTAAAGTTAAAAATATTATTATGCTCTGTAAAACAAAAAATTTAGTAGGGTGACCTGGGTAACTGCTTTCCACATTTGTCATATATATCCCTCCAACTAGAATGCTTTCCATTTGCATTGCTAAACTGACAACATATTCCTCTGTCTTACATACCCAACAGCTTGTTTTGAACATCACAAAATTTAAGCCTCAAACATATATCAATTTTACTTTTACAAAAAGCCCCATGCATTTAAGTAGCTATGTGTAGTGCAAGTTTATACCCGCAGCACTTGGAAATATGGACACTTGACTGCTACCTCCAACCTGGACTTGGCTACAAAGCAAGACCCTACCTCAAAAACAAATAAGTATACATAAAGAAACTTAAATGTAACCATCTCTGTTATTAGACTACTGAAAAGTTGGGCTAAACCAGTGGGATGGCACATGCCTTGCGCCGTACTCAGAAGCTTGAGACAGGAGTCACAAGTTCAAGGCCACAAAGGTATTGTCAAGAGCCTATCTGGGAAAAAGAACAAATGAGATGAAAATAACCAATAAAACATACATTTACTTCACCATGCTGGAAAGAAGAAAATCATATCTTACCATTCTGGTGAGCATTTGTTGCTGTGCTAAAACACTGGACCACACACAATGCAGCAGGCCAGAAAGGGGCTTACTTAGCTTATGCTCCAGGTCACTGTTCCTAATGAGAATTACAGCAGCAACTCAAGCATGACAGTGGGAAGAAAATGTGGAGAATGCAGTTGTCTGCTCATTCTGGCTTTCTCACTTGCTCACAGCAGCTTAGCCAAATTTCTTTTGTTTACAGATAGCCCCAGTGCATGGATACAGTTATAAAAGCATAACTGCTGCTCGTGTACAAGTTTCCACATTTTCTTTCTTTGGCCAGCTGCAAGACCTGTGGTGAGTAGCCATGAGCTCAGCTTGTCATGCTGAGGTTCCTTCGGGCAGGCTGCTGGTTCAAACAGTGTGTGTTTTATTCACATCACTTTCCCAGTCCTTTTAGTGCTTCCCCTGCCAGAGTGAAGTCTGTAAAATCTTTGCAAACTCCAGTCTCTTTAATCAGCAGTTGATGACAGTCACAAATTACTAATTCATCAGTCTTCTTAGGCAGAAGATTGGCAGGTAGTGCATCAATGATTCATGTGTGCATTGGACATCCATCGGTCTGTGGGCTGCTGCACTGTCGCGCCCTGCTTTAGTGCATGGGAGGGGCTGTTGTAGTTACTTTCTGCCCCAAAGTTAACTTGTCAGCCAGACTGTTGTTCTTTTGCTGCAGCTAATGCCTAAGAAACACACACAGGAGACTTAGCGCCATGTGTTGTTTATTGAGTGATGGGAGAGAAAGAAGGGGGTAGCTGTAGGCCAACTGAAAGAGGAGAGAGATAGAGAGCAGAGAGACCAGAGACAGAGCATATAGAGCAGACAGAGGCAGAGAGAGAGAGCAGAGAGGTGCAGAGTGTGCATAGAGGGCAGAGAGAGGAGAGAGAGAGCAGAGAGAGAGATAGAGAGAGCAGAGGCAGAGACAGAACAAAGAATGATAGGCACTCTGGTGTGCTTGCTTAAAAAGAGGCTTGTGCATGCCTAACTGAGTCCTTCTTGTTGCCAGGTAAAGCTGATGTAGAGATGGCAATGCCATGAGCATCCTGCCCATCCTTGGGTCCGGGTCAGCTGGATGCTAGTTCGTAACATTTCCACATATTATTGTTATTAAAAAAGGTGGGGGTGGGGCGGGCGGGTTAGGTTAAGGACATTGAGTTCTGGAGACGGCTTCCTGCTGAAATGGGCGTGTAGATAATCTTTGGGATATCCGAGAAGGCTGGGGTGCGGCCAACTCCTGGTAGCTGGTTGTTTCATCACAGTTCTGACAGTATGGGGCTCAAGCATCCTGCTGAGACCACCTGGCAAGAGGTTAGCAGAAGAGGGACAAGGTTAGGATTTTCTCTTAGGTCTTAGTATTTAATGGGAGAAGTGTGAGGTGGGGGAGGGGTCTCCCAAGGGTACCTGGAAGTCCCTAGGCCAGGAAAAGGTGATTTATTGGAGTGAATCTAACCTGCTAATGGATCTCATTCTGCTCCTGGAACTCTAAAAGAATCCTTTTTGAGTTTGTGGAAACATAAATATTAAGACATATGCAGCATACTCATGTTAGAAATGACTTGGCTGAAAGAATTAAAACATGCAGCTGGCGATTTTTTACATTATGAAAAGCACCTTAATTGTAAGGTCATAGTTTACAGATGTGATCATATAGTGGCATAGTATGGTGTTTAACACTGTTAAAACTTTATTGATTAATGTTAAGACCCTCTTAACAGTAGCAACCTTAAATGGCCCAATTTTAAATCTGTTTTAAAGTAATTGAGGCCTTTGTTGCTGCTTTAAGCTGACAAAGACTACCAATCGTCAAAAGCATCAGAGTTCTTGAGAAGGATAAAATTTTACCCCAACATTAGAGAGTAACACAGACTTACTAGCTACCAGCATGGACAGCCACCCCAGGTCCTCCAGAGTTGTTGAAGTTAGAGCCTTTAAGGACATCTGCCTTCTGCTGATGGCATGAGACCTGTGGATTAGGTGCTTTTGAAGACTTACCTACCGTTGGCCCAAGCAACATGGAGAAAGTCTATTCCACTGCCCTCTTGTCCAGGTCCTTAGAGCCCTTTGCAAGGTGTTGAGATGAAAGGCAGGGATTGCTCAGTGGCTAGCTTTGCCACTTCTTGTGGGTGGAGCTTCTTTCATGTCCATCAGCCTTCTTGGAGGAAATGTGTGGTGCAAAGCAGCTGGCCTGTCTCTCTGTCATAATAGCTTTTAAGGAACTTTTTAAATGCCATATTCTCTAGATCTCTGAGCATTTGAGGGCTGTCTGACTATCTAGCATAACTTAGTATACAAAAATATGTCTTTAGTTACTTGCCTTCAGCACACAGGAGGCTAAGTAAGGCTTTTTATCCCTGTAATTAATTAATCTGTTTGGGCAATAATCCAGGGGTGTTTTTTACTACAGTATAAATTGGAGCAGTCTCTATTTACTACCAAAGAGATTACACGCAGGGCTATAATTCAGGGATATTTTACTACAGTAGGAATTGTAGGGGGAGTTGAGCATGGTGACTGCTACCTGTAATCTTAACCTGAAAAGGAGAGGTTGGAGTATCAGGGACTCCTAGTTATTTTTTTTGCCACATAGGAGAACTCAAGCAATAAACAAAGTCATAATTGTTCTTTCTTGCTAGAAGTATTAGGAGATACTTTTTTTCATTTTTTTCTGTTTGGCATAACCGACATTTTTGGCAGTTTATCTCTGTGTAAATAGCCCTTGCCCATCTTAGCCCATAGTTTGTATTCAAGGGTGGTCTCCAATCTCACAGGTAACCACTGCCCTTCTGTCTCCCAAGTGCTACATTTAAAAATTGTGCCACCACCCGAGGCTTAAACTGCCTTGTATGTCAATTTAACCATTTGGCATTCCTATTATTTTGTAGTTCCATTACCATCCTTGCACCTTACTATAATCATATATGGTTTCATAAAAAAAGAAAGAGAAAAGTCTCCATTAACTAGAAAAGAATTGGACACTCAAGTAGAATATCTAAAAAATGTAAAAAAAGAGAGAATTCATAAACATAAACTACTCTTATAACAATATGAGGAACTCTGGTAAACTTCTTCATAGGCCTGTGTATGATGTGCATATCACCTCTGACCCAACTGTAGAGAAGCTGAACCTGTTCCTACAACATGTGGCAACTTTGAGGCAAACAAAGGTTTGCTGCTGCATTCATTCCCCCATAAAATTTGATTGGAATTTATGTATCTCATAATAATTTTGATTGTTTTAAAAGATTAGGAATGAACAGTTTGTCAATATTAATAAACATATCATATTGTGTATGAAAAAAATTGGAACTAACTTCTGATTCAAGTTTTGAAAAAGTTGGAGTGTGTCAATTTCAAAGTGTATTTTCTGTGTCATTGCAGAGTATTGTGGCACTACATATGTTGCTTTTGCAGGTAATATGTGTTCAGATTATGCAGTATCAACTCACTTGTATTTATCAATTTGAAAAACCTGACAGCTTTTGCCTTAATTCTAAATAAGGAGCCAGTTTGTATTAAGGGATGCTGAGGTAGGCATCACTTCAGTTTTTGAACAGCCTTGTACACAGAGTGAGTTTTGGGGACAGGCAGGGCTACACAGGGAAACCCTTTCTTGAGTAAACAAACAGAAAGGGACAAAATATGTGAAGACACCCAACCATAATACAATATGGAATAAATCTGTTTGTTTACTGTGTGTATGTGTGTGTGTGGTGCGGGGTGGATGTGGGTGTGTTTGTTTATGTTATGGGGAGAGAGAGACAGAAGCACAGATAGACAGAGACAGAGCAATAGAGTGATCACGTGTCAAAGTCAATTCAATTCCAATTGTCCATCTTATTTATCAGGTTCACATTTATGAAGGTAAACTTTTCTGCCACTGAGACTTACAGATCTCTCTCACCTTTCCAGTGCTATTATGTAGTTGGACTTTCTTGTCAGATTTTCTTGGAACAATCCATCCCCAAATAATGACACAGACATTTCTAAATTATGAATGATTGGCCTTTAACTTAACCTTGTTCCCAACTATTTCCTATACCTTAACAAATGTCTATTAGCCTATTGTCTATTATTGTGTATTCGCAGCTCCTTCCTTGTCTTCCTGGCATGGGTCCAGGCCTAGATTCATTCCCATGAGTTTTTCTCTCAGCCCAGCAATCCTACCTAACCATTCCTTTTGAGCAATTGGCCGTTTAACTTTTTATTAAACCAATTAAGGGCCTTAGGCAGGCAAGGTAAAAAGCACCCCTATTTTCACATATTGATCAAATGTCCCACAAGTTTAACTTTTAATCATCCCCTTCTAGATTTAGCATTTTGCTTGATCTCAGGTCCTTTGTGTTTGTACTTTATTGACTGAGATACCTACTCAGGCCCTATTTTGCTTTGTTGGTAATAGAGGCTGAACTTAAATCTCTTAGTATCAGGGAATTCTAGACACTAGCCAATAACCCCTAATTATAGCCCATAATTTACCACTTTTTAATTTAGAAACAAAATCTACCTCAATTTAGCGTGAATTAGAAATGTAATAAAAATTAATTATTGTCTCAGAATGCATAGCACTAGCCATTTTAACTAAACTAATGCTTATTTATGTTAACGATATAAAATTTTATTCCTGAGATGATCATGGTGTTTCATGCCTTTGAACCCAGGACTCAGGAGCCAAAAGCATGAATCTTAATGAATTCCAGGCCAGTCACAGATACATAATGGGGCCCTTTCTTAAAAAAAAACAACAATGGAAGAGACAGAAGACTAAAAGTTGAAGCACACTGACTGTACTTACAGAGGACATGAGTTAACTCCCACCAACCAGATGGTAGCTCACGACCATCTACAATCAGATCTGTTGCCCTCTTCTTTTCTACCAGCAGACATTCAAGTAGGGTACTACATATGACAAAATAACTTTTAAAAATGAAATAAAATGTCCTACTGGTTACTTGAAACCCATCACTAGGCCTCTGCTAGAGTTCCCCTCAGCTAAAGACCACCAAATACTTGTTAGATCCTCATATCCTCTTGGGAACATCCTGAGTCCATGCATGCCGGATATTTTTTAAAATTAGTTCATGATTTTTTACATGTAGATCCTTGTTCCCTATATCTCCCTCAATTCCTTCCCTTCCTCTTATCATCTGTTGCCCCCTCACATTCACCCTGACCACCCTGCCGTCCTATTCACCCACAATCAACACATAGGTCTAGGCCATCCAAGTGGGGTCATGTATTTCTGACAGCACATTTGAAGTGTTGATTAGAATGTCTCTTCTATGTCTAGGTTTAGGGGGTATCCCTGGATTGGGGGAAGGGGTGTCCTCAAGGTCCTTTTGCGCACCAGGAATACATCCAGGTCCCACTGTCTGAACTCCATTAGACAGCTCACACCTTCTAGCTGATACCCATCTCAGGGGTCTGAGTCAGTCCCATGCTGGATTCACAGCTATCACTCTGGGGTCCTATTAGCTCCTCCTTCATCAGGTCAGCTGTCTCAATGTGTTTCTACAACTCGATCTTGTCCTCTCTCTCTCTGCATCTGGATTCTAGTTAGACGCAGTGTTTACTTATGGGTGTTTGCTTCTGTTTTCTACAGAGACTAGATGAGGGCTCCATGTAGTGCTCGAGTTAGTTGCTGATCTCATTTTCAGGGAAGGTCAATAATGGAAGCCTTTCCACTGTTGCTCTGATTGTTAGTTGGAATCAGTCTTGTAGGTCTCTAGATATAACGTTCAACTTTCTCTTCAAACCAATAATGACTTGATCTTTTATGTTCTCTCCCTCTCTACCATGTTCTACTTTTTGTGCCTGGGTTACCTCATTCATGATTATTTCTTCAAGTGCCATCCACTTGCCTGCGCCTTTCAAGATTCCATTCTTTCTGTCTATTAGTAGTCCATTGTGTAGATGTGCCACAAGTTCTTTATCCATTCTTCAGTTGAGAGGCATCTGGGTAGCTTCTAGTTTCTTGCTATTACAAATAATGCTGCTATACATATAATTAAACACTTGTCTCTGTTGCATGAATGTGGATAATTTGGGTATATGGTGGCAGTGCCCTTCTTTTAGTCCTTACACCAGGGACCAGACCAGCATCTTGTCTTAGCTGCCTTGGGAAACTATCCCAATATTTGAGGCTCAGTAAGTGATATTCTCTGCCTTTGTGTGTCTGTGATGTGTGTGTGTGTGTGTGTGTGTGTGTGTATGTGTGTGTGTAATATAAAGAATCACCCAGTTCAAAGAAATGCAAAAAAATAGTCAGATCATCACACCACCCTAAACATGAATTTGGTAACTTTTATGTCAGCTGATTCATTGAGTGATGGACTACTACATTTACAAAGAATGTGGTCATGGGGGACCTCTGCACGGAGAGAATGATGCAGTATGTGAACATTATTGTTAGACTGACAGATGTATATTCCCTTTTTGCAGAAGAATCTCTCAACTTCTTGTTAATTTCAGAGGAAATAACTCCAATTTTGGCTATTTTGAGCTCTCAACATATCACTGGGTAGGGTTGGGGAGAAGACATTTAGTGCAAACCACATGTTGCATTCTCACCATGCATGTACAGTGACATGTGTGGCCACAAGACCTTAGCTGATACTAAAGAGAAGCGCATAACTGGAAATGATTTTTAACATTTACTTCTGCTTTAGATAATTTATACAATAACTTAGTCCTCAACATGTACTGTATTTAATGAAACAAATTCTCAAAAAGCCCTCCATATGCCCTAACTGGTTACTTAGAGCTCTGTAGAGGACTGGACAGTAGAGCGAATTCAGCTCTTTGAGGTGTTTGTTTCTCTTTCGGGTGGTTTTAAGGTTTCAGACAAGCTTTAGTGCTCAGAGGAGCCTACTCTGGCTTGTGGGAGAACCCTTTCTTCAGACTTTACTTTCATAGCATCTATGACAATCGCAACACTGAAGTTCATTTATGCACTTTCCTAAAGAGGAGAAGAGGGGGCCATGACTACATGGGTGTGGGCCAATAAGTGCATCCCGAGATTCTATATTCTTACCTTATTAATATGAAGGCCATGCAGCTTTCAATCATTTGCTAAACTTGGTGATTTCCATTGCTACCTAACTACCCTCTAGAGTTTCTAGTTCCCCACAAGATGAAGTCTAAACTTCTTAGTATGTTTGGAAAGCTTTGAGGAATTTTGTTTTTTTTTAAATTAAGCCCTGAGGAATTTGAGCCTTGCATACCTGGGTTTTTAGAAAACAGAGTTTTACCTCTGAAATCTAAAAATCCACAGCATTTTGCTTCAGGTGAGAAACCTACCTCTAAGTTTGAATAAGACATATCAGCCACAGTCCCAAAAGAACACATAGGATTCACTTTTCAGAACAAATGCAGCTCTGCAGGGCTTGGGGCACCAAGGGTTAGCTCAGTGGTTAATGCCCTTAGAGGACGCCTGGTTCAATTTCTAGCATCCACATGGTGGTTCACACCTATCTGTAATTCTTTTAACAGGAGAACTGATACCCTCTTCTGGGTTCTGAAAGCTCCTGTCACTCAGGAACAAATGCATGCACATTTACTAAATAAAAATTTTGGAAAGTAAAACTGAATCTTTGATACTACTATGTATATGAAGGTATAGTTTTTATTATGTATTTTTAGATAAATATTAAGAATTTAAAAATGGCTCTTCTCCTGTATTTCCTGGGTCATATGTCTCACACTAGGTACTCTGACCTTTTCAGAAGCTGCCCACATCCTTAAAATCTCCAGGATTTTGATATTACGTCCAGGGTAGCCTCACTAAAGTACCTAGTGTACATAGCATTTTCATGGGGAATTTTACTTGCCAAGTGTTCCTCAACACCACAAACTTGCAGCTAAGCCTACTTTTTGTCAAGAAAGAGCCTGGAATTGACTGTTTATCATGACAATCATTTAGCCACTTGTAGCTGGTGGCTTCTGTGTGTGGACTGGGAAGACACAGAACAACCTTGTACAATTTCCACAAGGCAGTCTTGGCCTGGAAGTTCAGTGATAACGCCTGGCATGCAGCATTCCTCTCTATGCTTAGACTGCAGGCAGCTGTGTGGGATGGAGCCCTACTTGGCATGCTGCACTGCTTCCTCAGAAAAGGATAGGACTTGCTCCTTGCCTCTGCTTCCTCTTTGGGTGCTGAACAAGGGCATGTCAGGGTTCTCCAGAGCTACAGCTCCTCATCCTCTGCTAGGAAGTTCACATGTATCAAAGGTGACTCCATCCCTTGAGGCAACAATCATTACAGGATGGAAAACCCATGTGCCTTCTTCAGACCTGGGCTCCTGTTTCACCTTTCTGTCTCTGGGCTCCATGTTCTGCTATCACACCAAACCCTGATTCTGGCCCTCCGTGTTTTTCCAAAGTTTCCCCTGTCTGTCTAGTCCATCAGATTACACATCTTGCTCCTACCCACATTTCCCCCATTGCTTCTGCAGTACAATCCCCAAGAGCTCTGGATCCTTGGGCAAGCCCAGGTGCATGATATCAGCATGGCTCTACTCCTTTATTAATCATCTCTGGTAGAGGTGTTGACCTATGGCTCTGGGTCACATTATCTGTGGGTGCCTCAAATGTTTCTTCCCACATCTCTTATCCCACTGATTGCTTAGCAATGGTCCCAAATAATTACATAGACTACTAAGGGGATACTCTCTTCTATCTGAACTTTACTTTCCTTTCCTGTTATTTTCGCCATGGGCTCTCACTCCTTTCCTGGGCTTCAGGAACCCAACACTAACGCTACCACCAACCATAATGCTCACCCTAACTCTAACCATACCTTAAACTGAACTCTCAATGTCAGAAATACATGACCCTACCTGGATGGCATAGCCCCATATTGGAGAGGGGGTGAATGGAAGGGGAGGTGGTCAGGGTGAATGTAAAGGGGGAGAGAATGTAAGAGGGAGGGAGGGTATCGAGTGAGGGATAGGAATCGACATGTAAAATAAACAATAATAATTTAAAAAAAATTCAGTATGTAGGGACTCAGAATGTGCCCAAGAGGATTAGTGGATCTAACAGATATCTTGTGGTCTTTAGCTGAGGGAACTCTAGCAGAGGCCCAGTGATGGGTTTCAAGTATCCAGTAGGACGTATTGTTTCATTTAAAAATTATTTATCATATGTAATATCCTACTTGAATACCTCCTGGTAGAAAATAAGAGGGCAAAATCTCATTGTAGATGGTTGTGAACTACCATCTGGTTGGTGGGAAGTAACTCGTATCCTCAGTGTGCTTGAACTTTTAGCCATCTATCCATTCCATTGTTGTGTTTGAAGAAAAGGCCTCATTATGTAATTTTGACTGGCCTGGAATTCATTGAGATTCATGCTTTTGGCTCCTGAGTCCTGGGTTCAAAGGCATGAAACACCATGATCATCTCAGGAAAAAATTTTATATTGTTAACATAAATAAGCATTAGTTTAGTTAAAATGGCTAGTGCTATGCATTCTGAGACAATAATTAATTTTTATTACATTTCTTATTCACACAAAATTGAGGTAGATTTTGTTTCTAAATTAAAAAGTAGTAAATTATGGGCTATAATTAGGGGTTATTGGCTAGTGTCTAGAATTCCTGATACTAAGAGATTTAAGTTCAGCCTCTATTACCAACAAAGCAAAATAGGGCCTGAGTAGGTATCTCAGTCAATAAAGTACAAACACGAAGGACCTGAGATCAAGCAAAATGCTAAATCTAGAAGGGGATGATTAAAAGTTAAACTTGTGGGACATTTGATCATTATGTGAAAATAGGGTGCTTTTTACCTTGCCCGCCTAAGGCCCTTAATTGGTTTAATAAAAAGTTAAACGGCCAATTGCTGAAAAGGAATGGTTAGGCAGGATTGCTGGGATGAGAGAAAAACTCAGGGGAATGAATCTAGGCCTGGACCCATGCCAGGAAGACAAGGAAGGAGCTGCAAATACAGAATAATAGACAATAGGCTAATAGACATTTGTTAAGGTATAGGAAATTGTTGGGAACAAGGTTAAGTTAAAGGCCAATCATTCATAATTTAGAAATGTCTGTGTCATTATTTGGGGATGGATTGTTCCAAGAAAATCTGACAAGAAAGTCCAACTACCTAATAGCACTGGAAAGGTGAGAGAGATCTGTAAGTCTCAGTGGCAGAAAAGTTTACCTTCATAAATGTGAACCTGATAAATAAGATGGACAATTGGAATTGAATGGACTTTGACACGTGATCTCTCTATTGTTCTGTCTCTGTTTATCTGTGCTTCTGTCTCTCTCTCCCCATAACATAAACAAACACACCCACACCCACCCGCCCCCGCCACACACACACATACACACAGTAAACAAACAGATTTATTCCATATTGTATTATGGTTGGGTGTCTTCACATATTTTGTCCCTTTCTGTTTGTTTACTCGAGAAAGGGTTGCCCTGTGTAGCCCTGCCTGTCCCCAATCGCACTCTGTGTACAAGGCTGGTCAAAAAATGAAGTGATGCCTACCTCAGCATCCCTTAATACAAACTGGCTCCTTATTTAGAATTAAGGCAAAAGCTGTCAGGTTTTTCAAATTGATAAATACAAGTGAATTGATACTGCATAATCTGAACACATATTACCTGCAAAAGCAATGTATGTAGTGCCACGATACTCTGCAATGACACAGAAAATACACTTTGAAATTGACACGCTCCATCTTTTTCAAAACTTGAATCAGAAGTTAGTTCCAATTTTTTCATACACAATATGATATGTTTATTAATATTGACAAACTGTTCATTCCTAATCTTTTAAAACAATCAAAATTATTATGAGATACATAAATTCCAATCAAATTTTATGGGGGAATGAATGCAGCAGCATACCTTTGTTTGCCTCAAAGTTGCCACATGTTGTTGGAACAGGTTCAGCTTCTCTACAGTTGGGTCAGAGGTGATATGCACATCATACACAGGCCTATGAAGAAGTTTACAGAGTTCCTCATATTGTTATAAGAGTAGTTTATGTTTATGAATTCTCTCTTTTTTACATTTTTTGAGATATTCTACTTGAGTGTCCAATTCTTTTCTAGTTAATGGAGACTTTTCTCTTTCTTTTTTTATGAAACCAGATATGATTATAGTAAGGTGCAAGGATGGTAATGGAACAACAAAATAATAGGAATGCCAAATGGTTAAATTGACATACAAGGCAGTTTAAGCCTCGGGTGGTGGCACAATTTTTTAAATGTAGCACTTGGGAGACAGAAGGGCAGTGGTTACCTGTGAGTTGGAGACCACCCTTGAATACAAACTATGGGCTAAGATGGGCAGGGCTATTACACAGAGATAAACTGCCAAAAATGTAGGTTATGCCAAACAGAAAATATTGAAAAAAAAGGATCACCTAATACTTCTAGCAAGAAAGAACAATTATGACTTTGTTTCGTGCTTGACTTCTGCTATGTGGCCAAGAAATACCTCACGTCCTGATACTCCAACCTCATTTTCAGGTTAAGCTTACAGGTATCAGTCACCATGCTCAACTTCCTTTTACAATTCCTACTGTAGTAAAATATCCCTGAATTATAGCCCTGTGTGTAATATCTTTGGTAGTAAATAGAGACTGCTCCAATTTATACTGTAGTAAAACACCCCTGAATTATTGCCCTGCTCCAAGTTAACAACAATCTTAATGAAATTCCATCCCCACAAATGGGACAAAAGCAATATGTACTCAGCAAAACTCTATTGCAAGTATAAACACAGCCAGTTTTTCACTTTCAATACAGAACTCAATTTACACAGTACTTACTCTAATATTCCCATGATCAACTCTTTGCGCATTACTATGAATACAGTAGATCCTGCCCCATTCCTAGTATATAAAGAAGGCAGTAGAGTGAGTATTATTTATATATTGTAAAATAAATTTTCACTAATCATTGTTTAAAAATTGACTTATATTCAGGGAAAAAAGATGTGATTAGTATAATCCAAAGGTTCTCATGTGCCTAAATTCACATGAGTGAACTTGAGTGTTTAAGAAAAAAAGTATTTTTTATTTAGCACATCTACATCATTTATATTAACTTAAGGAAAATGCTCTAATGTCATGGTCTTCTTGAAGGATCAATTATCCTTACCTTGAAAGGCAGTCTGACTGCTAGTGTTATTCCATCTACAGACATGGGTGGTATGCTTCTACTTTAATAGTAATTGGAACATGAGATACCTCAACATTATCACTCAGCTCTCCCTGGTGTCCCATATTTTCAGAATCATCCTGGATGGCTGAGTGGTACACAGGTTTGATCATTAAAGGAGCCAAAAGTTTTAAGTTTGTCTGGTAACAACTATTTGTATCACTACATATACTCGGCTCTTATGTACGCATTTATTCTCTGGTGGTGGATGGTAGCTCAGACATATATATGAAGAAGGAATGGAGGACAGAAATCAAGATTGGGGTGATACTGTCTACCTGGGTTTTTGATATAAAGCCTAACTTACAAGACTATGAGATTCTTTCCTTCATGTATTTAAGTGTGTTGCTTTTGAACCTGGTGACCACTGAAGTCACAAGTCAGGGCTGGTTTCCCTGGAATAGCAGTTCAGGACAGTTGTAGTCCACCACATGGGCTGGAAACTGAAACCTGCTCTTATGCAAAAGAGCAGAAAATGCTGGCAAGTGCTCAACCTATCTTCAGCTGCTGTCTTATTTTTACGTATTTTGGAGGTGAAGTTTCTCATTCCACCTATCAATGTTGAAGTTAGAAGTATATGCAACCATTATGTTTTTTCACTCGAGACAAGGTTCCTATAGGATGCCCTGGCTGTCTTGAAACTTACTCTGTACAACAGGCTGACCCTTGGAGAACTTTCTGCCTCTGCCTCTGCCTCTGCCTCCAACGAACTGGTGTTAAAGGCATAATCCACAACCCAGCAATCTGGATTAATTTTCAAGAATTGTGAGGATTGACTTCAGGTTTTCATGGCTTTGAGGGAAGTAGTTTTCAAATTAATCAATTTATTCAGTGTTTCCTAACCCCCTCTTTCAAACAAACACCAATGCCTCCCAATTCTCTAAAGTTAAAATATTATTATGCTACTACCTCCAAGCTGGCCTTGGCTACAAAGCAAGACCCTGCCTCAAAACAAATAAGTACCCTTTCTTCAACTGCCTCAAAACAAATAAGAACCCTTTCTTCAACTTTACTTTGATAGCATCTATGACAATCACAACAATGAAGTTCATTTATGCACTTTCCTAAAGAGGAGAAGAGGGGGCCATGACTACATGGGTGTGGGCCAATAAGTGCATCCCGGTATTCTATATTCTTACCTTATTAATATGAAGGCCATGCAGCTTTCAATCATTTGCTCAACTTGGTGATTTCCATTGCTACCTAACTACGCTCTTGAGCTTCTAGTTCCCCACAAGATAAAGTCCAAACTCCTTAGTTTGTTTGGAAAGCTTTTAGGAATTTTGTTTTTTTTTAAATTAAGCCCTGAGGAATTTGAGCCTTGCATACCTGGGTTCTAGAAAACAGAGTTTTACCTCTGAAATCTAAAAATCCACAGCATTTTGATTCAGGTGAGAAACCTACCTCCAAGGTTGAATAAGACATATCAGCCACAATCCCAAAGGAACACACAGGATTCACTTTTCAGAACAAATGCTTCTGTCTCTCTCTCCCCATAACATAAACACACACACCCACACCCACACCCACACCCACGCACACACACACACACACACACACACTCACAGTAAACAAACAGATATATACCATATTGTATTGTGGTTGGTTGTCTTCACCTATTCTATCCCTGTATGTGCCTTTTCTGTTTCTTTACTCGAGAAAGGGTTTCCCTGTGTATCCCTGCCTGTCCCCAAACTCACTTTGTGTACAAGGCTGTTCTAAAACTGAAGTGATGCCTACCTCAGCATCCCTTAATACAAACTGGCTCCTTATTTAGAATTAAGGCAAAAGCTGTCAGGTTTTTCAAATTGATAAATACAAGTGAATTGATACTGCATAATCTGAACACATATTACCTGCAAAAGCAATGTCTGTAGTGCCACGATACTCTGCAATGACACAGAAAATACACTTTGAAATTGACACACTCCATCTTTTTCAAAACTTGAATCTGAAGTTAGTTCCAATTTTCTCATACACAATATGATTTTTTATTAATATTGACAAACTGTTAATTCCTAAATTCTTAAAACAATCAAAATTGTTATGAGATACATAAACGTCCAATGAAATTTCATGGGGGAATGAATGCAGCAGCATACCTTTGTTTGCCTCAAAGTTGCCACATGTTGTTGGAACAGGTTCAGCTTCTCTACGGTGGGGTCAGAGGTGATATGCGCATCATACATAGGCCTATGAAGAAGTTTACATAGTTCCTCATATTGTTATAAGAGTAGTTTATGTTTATGAATTCTGTCTTTTTTACATTTTTTGAGGAATTCTACATGAGTGTCCAAATCTTTTCTAGTTAATGGACACTTGTCTGTTTTTTTTTTTTTTAATGAAACCAGATATGATTATAGTAAGGTGCAAGGATGCTAATGGAACTACAAAATAAAGGAATGCCAAATGTGTAAATTGACATACAAGGCAGTTTAAGCCTCGGGTGGTTTCACAATTTTTTAATTGTAGCACTTGGGAGACAGAAGTGCAGTGGTTATCTGTGAGTTGGAGACCACCCTTGAATACAAACTATGGGCTAAGATGGGCAGGGCTATTACACAGAGATAAACTGCCAAAAATGTAGGTTATGCCAAACAGAAAAAAAATGAAAAAAGGATCACCTAATACTTCTAGCAAGAAAGAACAATTATGACTTTGTTTCGTGCTTGACTTCTCCTATGTGGTAAAAAAATAACTAGAGTCCTGATACTCCAACCTCCTTTTCAGGTTAAGATTACAGGTATCAGTCAACATGCTCAACTCCCTTTTACAATTCCTACTGTAGTAAAATATCCCTGAATTTTTGCCCTGCGTGTAATATCTTTGGTAGTAAATACAGATTGCTCCAATTTATACTGTAGTAAAACACACCTGAATTATTGCCCTGCTCCAAGTTACCAACAATCTTAATGAAATTCCATCCCCACAAATGGGACAAAAGCAATATATACTCAGCACAATCTGTATTGCAAGTATAAACACAGCCAGTTTTTCACTGTCAATACAGTACTCAAATTACACAATACTTACACTAATATTCCCATGATCACCTCTTTGCCCATTACTATGAATACAGTAGATCCTGCCCCATTCCTGGTGGATAAAGAATGAAGTAGAGTGAATATTATTTATATATTGTAAAAATATAGTTTCACTAATCATTGTTTAAAAACTGCCTTATATTCAGAGAAAACAGATGTGATTAGTATACTCCAAAGGTTCTCATGTGCCTAAATTCACATGAGTGAACTTGAGTGTTTAAGAAAAAAAAAAGGATTTTTCATGTAGCACATCTACATCAATCATATTAACTTAAGGAAAATGGTCTAATGTCATGGTCTTCTTGAAGGATCAATTATCCTTACCTTTGAAAGGCAGTCTGACTATTGGTATTATTGCATCTATACACATGGGTGGTATGATTCTACTTTAATAGTAATTGGAACATGAGATACCTCAACATTATCATTCAGCTCTCCCTAGTGTCCCATATTTTCAGAATCATCCTGGATGGCTGAGTGGTACACAGGTTTGATCATTAAAGGAGCCACAAAGTTTTAAGTTTGTCTGGTAACAACTATTTGTATCACTACATATACTCGGCTCTTATGTACCCATTTATTCTCTGGTGGTGGATGGTAGATCAGACATATATATGAAGAAGGAATGGAGGACAGAAATCAAGTTTGGGGTGATATTGTCTACTTGGTTTTTTGATATAAAGCCTAACTTACAAGATTATGAGATTCTTTCCTTCATGTATTTAAGTGTGTTGCTTGTGAATCTGGTGACCACTGAAGTCACAAGTCAGTGCTGGTTTCCCTGGAATAGCAGTTCAGGACAGTTGTAGTCCACCACATGGGCTAGACACTGAAACCTGCTTTTATTCAAGAGAAGAAAAGGCATGCAATTGCACATTGTATCTTAAGCTGCTGTCTTATTTTTATGTATTTTGGAGATGGAGTTTCTCATTCCACCTATCTCTGCCTCTCAATGTTGAAGTTAGAAGTATATGCAACCATTATGTTTTTTCACTCGAGACAAGGTTCCTATATGATGCCCTGGCTGTCTTGAAACTTACTCTGTAGAACAGGCTGGCCTTTGAAGATCTTTCTGCCTCTGACTCTGCCTCCAAAGTACTGGTGTTAAAGGCATAATCCACAACCCAGCAATCTGGATTAATTTTCAAGAATTGTGTGGAGTGAATTGAGGTTTTCATGGCTTTGAGGGAAGCAGTTTTCAAATTAATCAATTTATTCAATGTTTCCTTAACCCTCGTTCAAACAAACACCAATGTCTCCCATTTCTCTAAAGTTAAAATATTATTATACTCTGTAAAACCAAAGAAAAAAAATTTAAGCAGGGTGAATAGGGTAACTGCCTTCCACATTTGTCATATATATCCCTCCTCCAACTAGAATGCTTTCCATTTGCAATTCTAAACTGACAACATATTCCTCTGTCTTAGATACCTACAAGCTTGTTTTTTGAACATGATAAAATATAAGCCTAAACATATATAATTTTTTACTTTTACAAAAAAGCCGCATGCATTTAGGTAGCTTTGTGTAGTGCATGTTTATAATTGAAGCAATTTTCAAATTAATCAATTTATTCAATGTTTCCTTACCCCGCCTTTCAAACAAACACCAATGCCTCCCATTTCTCTATGCAAGTTTATAATTGTAGCACTTGGAAATATGGACAGATGACTGCTAATACCTTCATCCGGGCTTTGCTACAAAGCAAGACCCTGCCTCAAAACCAATAAGTATACATAAAGAGAATTAAATGTAACCATCTCATATTTAATTAGTGAAAAATACAAACCAGTGGGATGGTACATGCCTTGCTCAGTACTCAGAAGCTTGAGACAGGAGTCACAAATTCAAGGACAGAAAGGACTGTATTGCTAAGTGCCTATCTTGGCAAAAGAACAAATGAGATGAAAATAAACAATAAAACATACATTTACTTCACCAGAGTTGAAAAGAAGAAAATCATATCTTACCGTTCTGGTGAGCATCTGTTGCTGTGCTAAAACACTGACCACACACAATGCAGTCCAGAAAGGGGCTTACTTAGCTTATGCTCCAGGTCACTGTCCCTAATGAGAATTACAGTAGCTACTCAAGCAGGACAGTGGGAAGAAAATGTGGAGGAATGCAGGTGTCAGCTCATCTCTGGCTCTCTCACTTGCTCACAGTAAAGCTTAGCCAGTCCCCTTTGTTTACAGATAGCCCCTTGCACATGGACAGTTATAACAGCATAACTGCTGCCCATGTACAGGTTTACAGATTTTTTTCTTGTCTTTGGCCAGCTGCAAGGCCTGTGTTAAGGCCAAGAGCTCAACTTCTCATGCTGAGTTTCCTTCTGGCAGGCTGCTGGCTCAAACTCTGCAGGTTTCATTCACATCCTTGTCCCAGTCCTTTCTTTACCTTTCACAAGGTTCCCATCAGTGAACCAAGTTAGTGTTTCCATGGCCAGAGGGAAGACTGTAAGGTCTTTGCAAACTCCTGTCTCTTTAATCAGCAGGAGATGACAGTCCCAAATTACTTGTTCTTCAGTCTTCTCAGGCAGAAGAGTGGCAGTTAGTGCATCAGTTATTCATGTGGGCATTGGACATCCATTGTTCTTTGGGCTGCCGGACAATGCTCTCCTGCTCACCAGTGCATGGGGGGCTATTGTAGTTATTTTCTGCCCCTAAGTTAACATGTCAGAGTCTTTGATCAGTACAGCCATGGCAGCCATAGCTTTTAGACAGCCAGAACATCCACTGCCTACAGGATCAAGCTCCTTCCCTGTTTATTGGTTACTGATGGCTGTTCAGAGTCAAAACAAATCCAGGCTCCTACATTTGACAGGATGTCTCTTTTTAACAGAAGGTAAGGGCATCCTGGGATATCTAGGAACAAATGATATATCCCACCTGCATCAAGGATCACTGCCACCTGTATCCAGGCAACTCCCGTATCCTGCTAGTGGGCACTCAACTCCACTGTCCTATCTGGCGCAGGTATGGGAAACACCACCCTATCCAAGCCCATGGCATAGGGGATAAAGGCAAACAGGAACTACAGCTGGTTGCCTCACTGAGGCCATGCCTTCTCCATTTCTTGAGCTGACTCTCACTCAGATCCTGGTGTCTGGCCACTGCTGGCCTGCCTTTTAATTGCTAATCTCATTAACACCTGCCAGAGGCCTTAAGGGGAGACCCACCCTGCTGAGCCTCTGCAGGTAGGCAGCCCTCTTTGGCAAAGGGAATGAATCACATTTCCTCAGCCTCTTTTTGGATTCATCCATGGCAATACTTATATATCAAGCACCACTGTGCAACAGGAAAACACAGCTCTCTCACGCTAGAGCTGACATTCAGATGACAGGAACATTTAAGTGCTAAGGGATGCCTTGTTCTTGCCTTCTTTTGATCTACTGGGGCACTTTCGATTGGTACACACCACCTAGTTCACCTAAATAGGAGATGAGGGAAGAATTTAAAGGGATAAGTACTTGAACCTGATAGACAGGGACTGAGGGCTCTACAGAGGTGAGATGACTTTTGCACAGAGAGGTTGAGTTTGGAGGCTCAGCAGCAGAGCACTGCCCTAGCACCTGTGAGGCCCTCAGTTTGACCCTAAGCTTCTCCATCTCCTTGGCCTCTTCCTCACCCATGCCTAATTCCACTCTAATGCTGATGGATATTTGTGTTGTTCCAGTTTGTGGCTACTATGAACAGAACTAGTGTGCACCTTCTAGCATGTTCCTCTTTCTCTCTTATTCTCCTCCCCCACCCCTCTGTCTCTCTGTGTATGTGTTTCAAACAAGCATTTATTGGGAGCAGGTCCCATAGCAGGAGTGGAAGTCAGAGACAAATTGAAGGAGCCAGGCAAGTGACCTTACTTTTTCACTGGCCCTCCATTAAGTTTTTACATTTTTGTGTAGACTTATGACTGTGCACTGATGGTTCCATTTGCCTGTTGATTTCACTGACAACTGACAAGTCTGCAAGCTTTCCACTTGCTCAAAAGAGCCCGCGGTTTCTGAAATGTCTGCCTGAGCCCTTGATCGGTTTTTACTGGGCTGTCTTTTTCTACTGGTTTGCACTTGTTTCCTACTTTGGCTACAGGCCCTATGTCTGCTTTATATACCAACAGTTTCATTCCTTACTGTGTTGCCTTTCTGGACAATTTTAAGTGTCTTCTATTGGAGAGAATTCTTAACTTCCAGAAAGTTCAATTTGTGATGGAGATATATGTAGCTCAGTGTTTAGAGAGTGCTTGCCTAACATGCATGAGACCCTGGGCTCTATTCCTGGCTCTCCAGAAACTGGGTATGTATGGTGGTGTTTACCTATCATCCCAGTATTTGGGAGGTAGAGGCAGGAAGATCGGAGGTTCAAGGTCATCCTCAGCTACACAGCTACATAGCAAGTTCAAGGCTAGCCTGTTTTTGGAGACCCTATCTCAAAAAGTAACCAAGTAAGCAGAAAGATGAGAGATTGGTTTCCAGACTCCACAGGGTGAGCTTACTACCACATGTAACTCCAGGTGTTGTAGGTGTTCTGATGGCTTTTTTTTTTTTTTTTTGAGGGAACCTATATGTGCTTGTACAAACACACAGTCATATACATACAAAAGAAAAATAAATATTAAAAGCAAACTAATCTATCAATATTTTAAAAAGGTTGCCTTCATGACCTTTTTTTCCCTCATGTCTTACTTTACACAGCCTTTTCCTACCAGGATAGTAGTAGATGTCTTTAATTCTAGCACTTGAGAGACCAGAGAATCTGTGATTTTGAGATCAGCCTGGTTGAACATAGTGATTACACATAAATCCTGTCTCAAAAAAACAAAAACAAAACCAAAAAAACCCAAACAACAACAAAAGTCCCAACATCTTGCTTCTCAAGTCCAAGGTCATGAAGCTATTTCTGAGGAGTCAAACCCATAGCAAAGCTAATCTCAGCAGTGATTGAGTTACTGCCTAGAAAGTACCCTTCACTGAACCTGGATCTCAAGGATTCTGCTAGGCTGTCTGGTTAATGCACTGCAGGAGACTCCTGTCTCCATATTGTCCCTCTCCTCAGTATTTGGAGAAAAAGTCATGTGCCACTGTCCCTGACCTTTTACCCAATGAGCCATCTCCAGCCACAGCTGTCCAGGTAGAGGGTCTACCTAAGGGCATGATGGTGAATAGTTTGGATCAAACAGCTGTTGCTGCCTCCAGCTATGTACTTATGTTTTGGGTATCACAAATTAGTTCTCCTGTAGGGTTCTTAGCCACATAGTGACATTTAGGAACTGGACACCTCAGAAAGACACCCAGGACAGTTACCATGGGATTTGTTGGTACAATCGTGGCAGTGCCCTTCTTTTTGTCCTTACACCAGGGACCAGACCAGCATCTTGTCTTAGCTGCCTTGGGAAACCATCCCAATATTTGAGGCTCAGTAAGTGATATTCTCTGCCTTTGTGTGTCTGTGATGTGTGTGTGTGTGTGTGTGTGTGTTTGTGTGTGTGTGTGTGTGTATGTGTGTGTGTAGTATAAAGAATCACCCCATTCAAGTAAATGCAAAAAAATAGTCAGATCATCACACCACCCTAAACATGAACTTGGTAACTTTTTTGTCAGCTGATTCATTGAGTGATGGACTACTACATTTACAAAGAATGTGGTCGTGGTGGACCTCTGCACAGAGAGAATGATGCAGTGTGTGAACATTAATGTTAGACTGACAGATGTATATTCCCTTTTTGCAGAAGAATCTCTCAACTTCTTGTTAATTTCAGAGGAAATAACTCCAATTTTGGCTATTGTGAGCTCTCAACATATCACTGGGTAGGGTTGGGGAGAAGACATTTAGTGCAAACCACATGTTGCATTCTCACCATGCATGTACAGTGACATGTGTGGCCAGAAGACCTTAGCTGATACTAAAGAGTAGCAAATAACTGGAAATGATTTTTAACATGTACTTCTGCTTTAGATAATTTATACAATAACTTAGTCCTCAACATGGACTGTATTTAATGAAACAAATTCTCAAAAGCCCTCCATATGCCCTAACTAGTTACTTAGATCTCTGTAGAGGACTGGACAGTAGAGCGAATTCAGCTCTTTGAGGTGTTTGTTTCTCTTTCGGGTGGTTTTAAGGTTTCAGACAAGCTTTAGTGCTCAGAGGAGCCTACTCTGGCTTGTGGCAGAACCCTTTCTTCAGACTTTACTTTCATAGCATCTATGACAATCACAACACTGAAGTTCATTTATGCACTTTCCTAAAGAAGAGAAGAGGGGGCCATGACTGCATGGGTGTGGGCCAATAAGGGCATCCCGAGATTCTATATTCTCACCTTATTAATATGAAGGCCATGCAGCTTTCAATCATTTGCTAAACTTGGTGATTTCCATTGCTACCTAACTACCTTCTAGAGCTTCTAGTTCCCCACAGGATGAAGTCCAAACTTATTAGTATGTTTGGAAAGCTTTGAAGAATTTTGTTTTTTTTTAAATTAAGCCCTGAGGAATTTGAGCCTTGCATACCTGGGTTTTAGAAACAGAGTTTTAGCTCTGAAGTCTAAAAATTCACAGCATTTTGCTTCAGGTGAGAAACCTACCTCTAAGGTTGAATAAGACATATCAGCCACAGTCCCAAAGGAACACATAGGATTCACTTTTCAGAACAAATGCAGCTCTGCAGGGCTTGGGGCACCAAGGGCTGGCTCAGTGGTTAATGCCCTTAGAGGAAGCCTGGTTCAATTCCTAGCATCCACATGGTGGTTCACACCTATCTGTAATTCTTTTAACAGGAGACCTGATACCCTCTTCTGGGTCCTGAAGGCTCCTTTCACTCAGGA
Source organism: Phodopus roborovskii (assembly GCF_943737965.1). Classification (NCBI taxonomy): domain Eukaryota; kingdom Metazoa; phylum Chordata; class Mammalia; order Rodentia; family Cricetidae; genus Phodopus; species Phodopus roborovskii. The sequence goes on along the minus strand of NW_026126947.1, from coordinate 81,793 downwards.
ACAAATGCATGCACATTTACTAAATAAAAATTTTGGAAAGTAAAACTGAAACTTTGATACTATTATGTATATGAAGCTATAGTTTTTATTATGTATTTTTAGATAAATATTAAGAATTTAAAAATGGCTCTTCTCCTGTATTTCCTGGGTCATATGTCTCACACTAGGTACTCTGACCTTTTCAGAAGCTGCCCACATCCTTAAAATCTCCAGGATTTTGATATTACGTCCAGGGTAGCCTCACTAAAGTACCTAGTGTACATAGCATCTTCATGTGGAATTTCACTTGCCAAGTGTTCCTCAACACCACAAACTTGTAGCTAAGCCTATTTTTTGTCAAGAATGAGCCTGGAATTGACTGTTTATCATGACAATCATTTAGCCACTTGTAGCTGGTGGCTTCTGTGTGTGGACTGGGAAGATACAGAACATACTTGTACAATTTCCACAAGGCAGTCTTGGCCTGGAATTTCAGTGATAATGCCTGGCATGCAGCATTCCTCTCTATGCTTAGACTGCAGGCAGCTGTGTGGGATGGAGCCCTACTTTGCATGCTGCACTGCTTCCTCAGAAAAGGATAGGACTTGCTCCTTGCCTCTGCTTCCTCTTTGGGTGCTGACCAAGGGCATGTCAGGGTTCTCCAGAGCTACAGCTCCTCATCCTCTTCCAGGAAGTTCATATGTATCAAAGGCGACTCCATCCCTTGAGGCAACAATCACTACAGGATGGGAAACCCATGCGCCTTCTTCAGACATGGGCTCCTGTTTCAAGTTTCTGTCTCTGGGCTCCAGGTTCTGCTATCACACCAAACCCTGATTCTGGCCCTCCGTGTTTTTCCAAAGTTTCCCTCTCTGTCTAGACCTCACAGGTAATCCATCAGTTTACACATCTTGCTCCGACCCACATTTCCTCCATTGCTTCTGCAGTACAATCCCCAAGAGCTCTGGATCCTTGGGCAAGCCCAGGTGCATGATATCAGCATGGCTCTACTCCTTTATTAATCATCTCTGGTAGAGGTGTTGACCTATGGCTCTGGGTCACATTATCTACGGGTGCCTCAAATGTTTCTTCCCACATCTCTTATCCCACTGATTGCTTAGCAAAGGTCCCAAATAATTACATAGACTACTAAGGGGAAACTCTCTTCTATCTGAACGTTACTTTCCTTTCCTGTTATTTTCGCCATGGGCTCTCACTCCTTTCCTGGGCTTCAGGAACCCAACACTAACGCTACCACCAACCATAATGCTCACCCTAACTCTAAACATACCTTAAACTGAACTCTCAATTTCAGAAATACATGACCCTACATGGATGGCATAGCTCCATATTGGAGAGGGGGGTGAATGGAAGGGGAGGTGGTCAGGGTGAATGTAAAGGGGGAGAGAATGTAAGAGGGAGGGAGGGTATCGAGTGAGGGATAGGAATCAACATGTAAAATAAACAATAATAATTTAAAAAAATTCAGTATGTAGGGACTCAGAATGTGCACAAGAGGATTAGTGGATCTAACAGAGATCTTGAGGTCTTTAGCTGAGGGAACTCTAGCAGAGGCCCAGTGATGGGTTTCAAGTATCCAGTTGGATGTTTTGTTTCATTTAAAAATTATTTATAATATGTAATATCCTACTTGAATATCTCTTGGTAGAAAATAAGAGGGCAACAATCTCATTGTAGATGGTTGTGAACTACCATCTGGTTGGTGGGAAGTAACTCATATCCTCTGTAAGTACAATCAGCGTGCTTGAACTTTTAGCCATCTATCCATTCCATTGTTGTGTTTGAAGAAAAGGCCTCATTATGTAATTTTGACTGGCCTGGAATTCATTGAGATTCATGCATTTGGCTCCTGAGTACTGCTGGACAGGATCTGTAGAAAGGGGAATTCTCCTCCACTGCTTTTGGGAGTTCAAACTTGTACAGCCATTTTCAAGATAGCTATGGCAGTTCCTCAGCAAGATGGGAATTGGTTTACCACAGGACCTGGCAATCCCACTCATAGCCATATACCCAAATTATCCACATTCATGCAACAAAGGAAAGTGTTTAATTATATCTATAGCAGCATTATTTGTAATAGCAAGAAACTAGAAGCTACCCAGATGCCTCTCAACTGAAGAATGGATAAAGAACTTGTGGCACATCTACACAATGGACTACTAATAGACAGAAAAAATGGAATCTTGAAATGCACAGGGAAGTGGATGGCACTTGAAGAAATAATCATGAATGAGGTAACCCAGGCACAAAAAGTAGAATATGGTAGAGAGGGAGAGAACATAAAAGAGCAAGTCATTATTGGTTTGAAGAGAAAATTGAACCTAAAGTTATATCTAGAGACCTAGAAGTCTGACTCCAACTAACAATCTGAGCAACAGTGGAAAGGCTTCCATTATTGACCTTCCCTGAAAATTACATCAGCAACTAACTCGAGCGCTACATGGAGCCCTCATCTAGTCTCTGTAGAAAACAGAAGCAAAGACCCAGAAGTAAACACTGCGTCTAACTCGAATCCAGATGCAGAGAGAGAGAGGACAAGATCGAGTTGCAGAAACACATTGAGACAGCTGATCTGATGAAGGAGGAGCTAATAGGATCCCAGACTGATAGCTGTGAATCCAGCATGGAACTGACTCAGACCCCTGAGATGGGTATCAGCTAGAAGGTGTGAGCTGTCTAATGGAGTTCAGACAGTGGGACCTGGATGTATTCCTGGTGCACAAAAGGACCTTGAGGACACATTCCCCCAATCCAGGGATACCCCCTAAACCTAGACATAGAAGAGACATTCTAATCAACACTTCAAATGCGCTGTCAGAAATACATGACCCCACTTGGATGGCCTAGCCCTATGTGTTGATTGTGGGTGAATAGGGTGGCAGGGTGGTCAGGGAGAATGTGAGGGGGCAACAGATGATAAGAGGAAGGGAAGGAATGAGGGAGATATAGGGAACAAGGATCTACATGTAAAAAATCATGAACTAATTTTAAAAAATATCCGGCATGCATGGACTCAGGATGTTCCCAAGAGGATATGGGGATCTAACAATTATTTGGTGGTCTTTAGCTGAGGGAACTCTAGCAGAGGCACAGTGATGGGTTTCAAGTAACCAGTAGGACATTTTATTTCATTTTTAAAAGTTATTTTGTCATATGTAGTACCCTCCTTGAATGTCTGCTGGTAGAAAAGAAGAGGGCAACAGATCTGATTGTAGATGGTCGTGAGCTACCATCTGGTTGGTGGGAGTTAACTCATATCCTCTGTAAGTACAGTCAGTGTGCTTTAATTTTCAGTCTTCTGCATGTTCCATTGTTGTGTTTTTAAGAAAGGGCCTCATTATGTATCTGTGACTGGCCTGGAATTCATTGAGATTCATGCTTTTGGCTCCTGAGTCCTGGGTTCAAAGGCATGAAACACCATGATCATCTCAGGAATAAAATTTTATATTGTTAACATAAATAAGCATTAGTTTAGTTAAAATGGCTAGTGCTATGCATTCTGAGACAATAATTAATTTTTATTACATTTCTTATTCACACAAAATTGAGGTCGATTTTCTTTCTAAATTAAAAAGTAGTAAATTATGGGCTATAATTAGGGGTTATTGGCTAGTGTCTAGAATTCCTGATACTAAGAGATGTAAGTTCAGCCTCTATTACCAACAAAGCAAAATAGGGCCTGAGTAGGTATCTCAGTCAATAAAGTACAAACACGAAGGACCTGAGATCAAGCAAAATGCTAAATCTAGAAGGGGATGATTAAAAGTTAAACCTGTGGGACATTTGATCATTATGTGAAAATAGGGTGCTTTTTACCTTGCCTGCCTAAGGCCCTTAATTGGTTTAATAAAAAGTTAAACGGCCAATTGCTGAAAAGGAATGGTTTGGCAGGATTGCTGGGCTGAGAGAAAAACTCAGGGGAATGAATCTAGGCCTGGACCCATGCCAGGAAGACAAGGAAGGAGCTGCGAATACAGAATAATAGACAATAGGCTAATAGACATTTGTTAAGGTATAGGAAATCGTTGGGAACAAGGTTAAGTTAAAGGCCAATCATTCATAATTTAGAAATGTCTGTGTCATTATTTGGGGATGGATTGTTCCAAGAAAATCTGACAAGAAAGTACAACTACATATTAGCACTGGAAAGGTGAGAGAGATCTGTAAGGCTCAGTGGCAGAAAAGTCTACCTTCATAAATGTGAACCTGATAAATAAGAGGGACAATTGGAATTGAATTGACTTTGACATGTGATCTCTCTGTTGCTCTGTCACTGTCTATCTGTGCTTCTGTCTCTCTCTCCCCATAACATAAACACACACACACACACACACACACACACACACCCACACACACACACACATACACACAGTAAACAGATATATTCCATATTGTATTATGGTTGGGTGTCTTCACATATTCTGTCCCTGTATTGTGCACTTTCTGTTTGTTTACTCTAGAAAGGGTTTCCCTGTGTAGCCCTGCCTGTCCCCAATCGCACTCTGTGTACAAGGCTGGTCAAAAAATGAAGTGATGCCTACCTCAGCATCCCTTAATAAAAACTGGCTCCTTATTTAGAATTAAGGCAAAAGTTGTCAGGTTTTTCAAATTGATAAATACAAGTGAGTTGACACTGCATAGTCTGAACACATATTACCTGCAAAAGCAACATATGTAGTGCCACAATACTCTGCAATGACTCAGAAAATACACTTTGAAATTGACACACTACATCTTTTTCAAAACTTGAATCAGAAGTTAGTTCCAATTTTTTCATACACAATATGATTTGTTTATTAATATTGACAAACTCTTCATTCCTAATCTCTTAAAACAATCAAAATTATTATGAGATACATAAATTCCAATAAACTTTTATGGGGAATTGAATGCAGCAGCATACCTTTGTTTGCCTCAATGTTGCCACATGTTGTTGGAACAGGTTCAGCTTCTCTACGGTTGGGTCAGAGGTGATATGCACATCATACATAGGCCTATGAAGAAGTTTACAGAGTTCCTCATATTATTATAAGAGTAGTTTATGTTTATGAATTCTCTCTTTTTTCCATTTTTTGAGATATTCTACTTGAGTGTCCAATTCTTTTCTAGTTAATGGAGTCTTGTCTCTTTCTTTTTTTATGATTATAGTAAGGTGCATGGATGGTAATGGAACTACAAAATAATAGCAATGCCAAATGGTTAAATTGACATAGAAGGCAGTTTAAGCCTCGGGTGGTGGCACAATTTTTTAAATGTAGCACTTGGGAGACAGAAGGGAAGTGGTTATCTGTGAGTTGGAGACCACCCTTGAATACAAACTATGGGCTAAGATGGGCAGGGCTATTACACAGAGATAAACTGCCAAAAATGTAGATTATGCAAAACAGAAAATAATGAAAAAAAGGATCACCTAATACTTCTAGCAAGAAAGAACAATTATGACTTTGTTTCGTGCTTGACTTCTGCTATGTGGCAAAGAAATACCTCAGGGTCCTGATACTCCAACCTCATTTTCTGGTTAAGTTTACAGGTATCAGTCAACATGCTCAACTTCCTTTTACAATTCCTACTGTAGTAAAATATCCCTGAAGTATACACTGTGTGTAATATCTTTGGTTGTAAATAGAGACTGCTCCAATTTATACTGTAGTAAAACACCACTGAATTATTGCCCTGCTCCAAGTTAACAACAATCTTAATGAAATTCCATCCCCACAAATGGGACAAAAGCAATATGTACTCAGCACAATCTGTATTGCAAGTATAAACTCAGCCAGTTTTTCACTTTCAATACAGAACTCAAATTACACAGTACTTACTCTAATATTCCCATGATCACTTCTTTGCCCATTACTATGAATATAGTAGATCCTGCCCCATTCCTAGTATATTAAGAAGGCAGTAGAGTGAGTATTATGTATATATTGTAAAATATAGTTTCACTAATCATTGTTTAAAAATTGACTTATATTCAGGGAAAAAAGATGTGATTAGCATACTCCAAAGGTTCTCTTGTGCCTACATCCACATGAGGGAAATTGAGTGTTTAAGAAAAAAAAAAAGGTATTTTTTATGTAGCACATCTACATCATTTATATTAACTTAAGGAAAATGCTCTAATGTCATGGTCTTCTTGAAGGATCAATTATCCTTACCTTTGAAAGGCAGTCTGACTGCTAGTGTTATTCCATCTACAGACATGGGTGGTATGCTTCTACTTTAATAGTAATTGGAACATGAGATACCTCAACATTATCACTCAGCTCTCCCTGGTATCCCATATTTTCAGAATCATCCTAGATGGCTGAGTGGTACAAAGTTTTGAACATTAAAGGAGCCACAAAGTTTTAAGTTTGTCTGGTAACAACTATTTGTATCACTACATATACTCGGATCTTATATACCCTTTTATTCTCTGGTGGTGGATGGTAGCTCAGACATATATATGAAGAAGGAATTGAGGACAGAATTGAAGTTTGGGGTGATACTGTTTACCTGGTTTTTTGATATAAATCCTAACTTACAAGACTATGAGATTCTTTCCTTCATGTATTTAAGTGCGTTGCTTGTGAATCTGGTGACCACTGAAGTCACAAGTCAGTGCTGGTTTCCCTGGAATAGCAGTTCAGGACAGTTGTAGTCCACCACATGGGCTGGAAACTGAAACCTGCTCCTATGCAAGAGCAGAAAATGCTTGCAACTGCTCAACATATGTTCAGCTGCTGTCTTATTTTTATGTATTTTGGATGTGAAGTTTCTCATTCTACCTATCTCTGCCTCTCAATGTTGAAGTTAGAAGTATATGCAACCATTATGTTTTTTCACTCGAGACAAGGTTCCTATATGATGCCCTGGCTGTCTTGAAACTTACTCTGTACAACAGGCTGACCTTTGTAGATCTATCTCCCTCTGCCTCCAAAGTACTGGTGTTTGAGTCATAAACCACAACCCAGCAATCTGGATTAATTTTCAAGAATTGTGAGGATTGAATTGAGGTTTCCATTGCTTTGAGGGAAGTAGTTTCCAAATTAATCAATTTATTCAATGTTTCCTTTCGCCCTCTTTCAAACAAACACCAATGTCTCCCATTTCTCTAAAATTAAAATATTATTATGCTCTGTAAAGCAAAAAAAAAAAATTTAAGCAGTGTGAATTGGGTAACTGCCTTCCACATTTGTCACATATATCCCTCCTCCAACTAGAATGCTTTCCATTTGCATTGCTAAACTGACAACATATTCCTCTGTCTTACATACCCAACAGCTTGTTTTGAACATTACAAAATTTAAGCCTAAACATATATAAATTTTACTTTTACAAAAAAGCCCCATGCATTTAAGTAGCTATGTATAGTGCAAGTTTATACCTGCAGCACTTGGAAATATGGACACTTGACTGCTACTACCTCCAACCTGGACTTGGCTACAAAGCAAGACCCTACCTCAAAACAAATAAGTATACATAAAGAAACTTAAATGTAACCATCTCATATTTAATTAGTGAAAAGTACAAACCAGTGGGATGGTACATGCCTTGCTTGGTACTCAGAAGCTTGAGACAGGAGTCACAAGTTCAAGGCCACAAAGGTATTGCTAAGAGACTATCTTGGAAAAAGAAGAAATGAGATGAAAATAAACAATAAAACATACATTTACTTCACCACATTTGAAAAGAATAAAATCATATCTTACCGTTCTGGTGAGCATCTGTTGCTGTGCTAAATCACTGACCACACACAATGCAGGCCAGAAAGGGGCTTACTTAGCTTATGCTCCAGGTCACTGTCCCTAATGAGAATTACAGCAGCGACTCAAGCAGGACAGTGGGAAGAAAATGTGGAGGAATGCAGTTGTCTGCTCATCTCTGGCTTTCTCACTTGCTCACAGTAAATCTTAGCCAGTTCCCTTTGTTTACAGATAGCCCCGTGCACATGGACAGTTATAAAAGCATAACTGCTGCCCGTGTACAAGTTTCCATATTTTTCTTTTCTTTGGCCAGCTGCAAGACCTGTGTTAAGGCCATGAGATCAGCTTCTCATGCTGAGGTTCCTTCTGGGAGGCTGCTGGTTCAAACAGTGCAGGTTTTATTCACATCACTTTCCCAGTCCTTTTAGTGCTTCCCCTGCCAGAGTGAAGTCTGTAAAATCTTTGCAAACTCCAGTCTCTTTAATCAGCAGTTGATGACAGTCACAAATTACTAATTCATCAGTCTTCTCAGGCAGAAGATTGGCAGGTAGTGCATCAGTGATTCATGTGTACATTGGACATCCATCGGTCTGTGGGCTGCTGCACAATGCTCTCCTGCTTTAGTGCATGGGGGGCTGTTGTAGTTACTTTCTGCCCCAAAGTTAACTTGTCAGCCAGACTGTTGTTCTTTTGCTGCAGCTAATGCCTAAGAAACACACACAGGAGACTTAGCGCCCATGTGGTGTTTTTTGAGTGATTGGAGAGAAAGAGGGGTAGCTGGAGGCCAACTGAAAGAAGGAGAGATAGAGAGCAGAGAGACCAGAGACAAAGCATATAGAGCAGACAGAGGCAGAGAGAGAGAGCAGAGAGAGTGCAGAGTGTGCATAGAGAGGCAGAGAGAGGCAGAGAGAGGCAGAGAGAGGCAGAGAGAGAGCAGAGAGAGAGTAGAGAGAGCAGAGGCAGAGACAGAACAAAGAATGATAGGCACTTGGTGTGCTTGCTTTAAAAGAGGCTTGTGCATGCCTAACTGAGTCCTTCTTGTTGCCAGGTAAAGCTGATGTAGAGATGGCAAGGCCATGAGCATCCTGCCCATCCTTGGGTCCGGGGTCAGCTGGCTGCTAGTTCATAACATTTCCACATATTATTGTTATTAAAAAAGGTGGGGGTTGGGCGTGGCGGGTTAGGGTTAAGGACATTGAGTTCTGGAGACTGCTTCCTGCTGAAATGGGGGTGTAGATAGTCTTTGGGATATCCGAGAAGGCTGGGGTGCGGCCAACTCCTGGTAGCTGGTTGTTTCATCACAGTTCTGACAGTATGGGGCTCTGGCATCTCTTTGAGACCTGGCAAGAGGTTAGCAGAAGAGAGGACAAGGTTAGGATTTTCTCTTAGGTCTTAGTATTTAATGGGAGAAGTGTGAGGTGGGGGAGGGTCTCCCAAGGGTGACCAGGAAGTCCCAAGGCCAGGAAAAAGGTGATTTATTGGAGTGAATCTAACCTGTAAATGGATCTAATTCTGCTCCCTGGAACTTAAAAGAATCCTTTGAGTTTGTGAAAACATAAATATTAAGACATATTAGCAGCATACTCATGTTAGAAATGACTTGGCTGAAAGAATTAAAACATGCAGCTGGCAGATTTTTAGCACAATGAAAAGCACCTTAATTGTAAGGTCATAGTTACAGATGTGATCATATAGTGGCATAGTATGGTGTTTAACACTGTTAAAACTTTATTGATTAATGTTAAGACTATAAACAGTAGCAACCTTAAAATACCCAATTTTGAAATCTGTTTTGAAACAATTGAAGCCTTTGTTGCTGCTTTAAGCTGACAAAGCTACCAATCGTCAAAAGCATCAGAGTTCTTGAGAAGGATACAATTTTACTTGAATAATTAGAGAGTAACACAGACTTACTAGCTGGCAGCATGGACAGCCACCCCAGGTCCTCCACAGTTGTTGAAGTCAGAGGCTTTAAGGACGTCTGCCTTCTGCTGATGGCATGAGACCTGTGGATTAGGAGCTTTTGGAAGACTTACCTACCGTTGGCCCAAGCAACGTGGAGAAAGTCTATTCCACTGCCCTCTTGTCCATGGTCCTTAGAGCCCTTTGCAGCAGTTGAGATGAAAGGCAGGATTGCTCAGTGGCTAGCTTTGCCACTTTTGTGGGTAGAGCTTCTTTCAGTGTCCATCAGCCTTCTTGGAGGAAATGTGTGGTGCAAGCAGCTGGCCTGTCTCTCTGTCATAATAGCTTTTTAAGGAAACATTTTAAATGCCATATTCTCTAGATCTCTGAGCATTTGAGGGCTGTCTGACTATCTAGCATAACTTAGTATACAAAAATATGTCTTTAGTTACTTGCCTTCAGCACACAGGTGGCTAGGTAAGGCTTTATCCCTGTAATTAATTAATCTGTTTGGGCAACTGGATCCAAGCTGAGAGGCTGTGGAGGGATGTTTTACTCAGAGCCCTGAAGCCTGACTGTAAATGGTTTTAACTTAGTAGGTTAGACTTATCCCTGTAGAGGACAAAGAGATGGAGAAAAACTCCCTTTGATAATAGAGGCTTAACCTTTATAAACAGCTTACAGGAAAGACTGTGTGGCATAGATATTTTGTTAGCTTGAAATAGACATGTATAACCTTAAATGTTTACCACCATTAAAAAATGCGCATGACAATTTAGAAGTATTTGAGACAGTACAGTTGAATTTAAGTTGTATGAAGTTAGCTTACATTTACATAAATTTAAATTAAATGTACAGACACATTAAACAGGACTGGGTAAAACTGAGAAGACTAGAATGTGAAGCTATATATGACATAGTGAAAAAGAAATTAGAGACAAAGAATAAAGAATAAAGCAAATAAAAGAATAAAAGCAAAAGGTAAATGAATTACAGGTTCTGTTGGTGGCAGAAGCTGGCTAGACTACCTCTGCCTAGGTGGCTGGTGTAGCAGAGGGAAGAACCATGTGGGTTGAGGCTAGGCCATGTGGTCAAGCTGGAGGCTGCCATTAACATATCCCCAACAACTAGCAGAAATCATAAAGTTTTGTGATAAAATTTTGTCTTGAGTAGATGCTTCCTCAGCCCAGGCTACTGCTCTGAGACATGCTGCAGCTGGGGCGGGCAGGAGAGTTTTAACGTGGCAGGAAGAGAACAGAAATAAGTTTAGGGTAAGAGATTATTTAGCAGAGAGATAGAAAAAACTCCTTCCATCTACCTGTTTGCTGGCAGTAATTTGAAAGATCCAGTAAAATATCAGGATCTAGAGAGCCTTTACCTGGCCAATTTGAATTATTTTCTAGGGGATACCTAGCCCACCTGGGTGCCTTAACAAGTGGCATCTATCAGGAATCCCAGTGGAGTGGTGAGGGGTATTTCCTTGGTCGGTTTATTCCCCATGGGTAGACCAGAAAGTGACGAAGCAGTCTTGGAACTCGTCAGCTCAAGAGTGTGGCAACACCGTAAATGAGAATGGCAGAGCTTTACTGGAAGCTCCTCAGCCCAAGTACTTTGCCAGGGCCAACAGGGGCTGGAAGGACTCAGCAGTCCTAGAGCAGAGCAGATATACCGCCAAGGTTGGTATGTCTTCCACCCGTGAGGAATGTACCCGACCTTAAGGAAATGGGTTAAAATTTAAAAGAGTACCTTACCTAATTGAAGTCAGTGTAGGGTAGTATTTCCAGCAAACGGGGTGGGCGGATGAGGGTGGGGGGGTGGATGGAGGCATACTTCTGGTATCTGAAAGAGTGTCTCTGGCTGCCGCCTGCCAGAAGAAGGCCACCAGTGACCCACAAGGAGAGCCTGCCTGGGGTTCGGAACCAATGTTGTTCTTTTGCTGCAGCTAATGCCTAAGAAACACAAACACAAGACTCAGTGCCCACATGTAGTTTATTGAGCGAGGGTAGAGAAAGAGAGGGTATCTGGTGGCCAAAGGAAAGCAGGAGAGATAGCAGAGAGACAAGAGAGAGCAGAGGCAGAGAGAGAGCAAAGAGAGAGCAAAGAGAGAGAAGCACTTGGCGAGCTTGCTTTAAAAGAGGCTTGAACATGTGTTGTAAGACCCTCAGAATGAGGAGTCTTCCAGAATGAGGAGTCAATACCCCAAGAACTCAACATCCAGTCCAGTTGCTGCAAAACGAAAGAGGCTTTAATGAACAGGAAAACTTTGCACAAACAGGCTCCTCCAGGATGCAGGCTAGGGAGAAGCCCCCTCCCCAGGGCCCTGGTGTTTTTAAAGGCAAACCCACAAGCTTAGGGAGGGGGTGGAACCCTCTGTCCATTGAGTATGTGACCCTTGGAGGCCTGGTGGTCTCGATATTAGGGTCAGCAGACCTTAGGGCTTCAGGTGTGCTAATTAATCTAGTCTGGGCAAACCAGAGTTACAGCTATCTCTTGACCCTATTTACCACCTGTTGTCTCACAGGAAAGGAGGGGCAGTGTGAATAGTTCTTATCTCAGGGCCTTGTGAGAGGAAGCTAGCAAATTCCAAGGAACAGATATTGGTTTCTAGGTTAGTCCATCATTAACATTACTTTTTAGGTCTTTCAGTGTAAATGAGTCCTCTAGCTGCCAGGTAAAGCTGACAAGGCCAAGAGAGTCCCACCCATCCTTAGGGCAGGGGTCAGCTGCCTGCTAGTTCCTAACACAGACCATCCACAGGCTACAGGATCAAGCTCCTTCCCTGTTTATCGGTTACTGATAGCTGTTCAGAGTCAAAATAAATCCAGGCTCCTACATTGACAGGATGTCTCTTTTTAACAGAGGGCACCCTGGGATATCTAGGAACAAGTGATATATCCGGCCTACATCAAGAATCACTGCCACTGGCATACAGGACCTTCCCACATCCTGCTAGTGGGCACACAACTCTGCTGCACTATCTGGCACAGGTAGGGGAAACACCACACTTGCCAAGCCCAAGGCATAGGAGATGAAGGCAAGCAGGAACTGCAGCTGGTTGCCCCACTGAGGCCATGCCTTCTCAATTTCCTGAGCTAGCTCTCAGTCAAGTCCTGGGGTCTGGCCACTGCTGGCCTGCCTTTTAATTGCTAATGTCATTAACACCTGCCAGAGGGAGTAAGGTGAGCCCCAACCAGCCAAGCCTCTGCAGGAAAGGCAGCCTCCTCAGCAATGGGTTTTGACTGCAGAGCACAGGGAAAGGATCACATTTCCTCAGCCTCTTTTGGATTCATCCATGGCAATACCTATATGTCAAGCACCACTGTCCAACAGGAAAACAAAGCCCTCTCACGACCGAGCTGACATTCATATGGTAGCAACATTTAAATGCTAAGGGATGGCTTGTTCTTGCCTTCATTTGACCTACTGGGGAAGTTTCGAATGGTACACACCACTTAGTTCACCTAAATAGGACATGCAGGAACAGTTTAAAGTGATAAGTACTTGAACCTGATAGAAAGAGTTTCAGGGCTCTACACAGGAGAGATGACTTTTGCACAGAGACATTGAATGTGGAGGCTCAGCAGCAGAGGACTGCCCTAGCACCTGTGAGGCCATCAGTTTGACCCTAAGATTCTCCATCTACTTGGCCTCTTCCTCACCTGTGGTATGGCACAATCAGGTTGGGAGCAACTGCTGTGAGGCCCCTGGAAGCTAGAGAGTCTTATTCCCTAGGCTAGGAGGAGACCTAAGATTTTGTTGCTTTTGCTGAACCTGACACCACCAGTGACTTTGGGTCTCTGTCTCCACTACACCACTGGTTAAGGTCTCTGACTTTAACACCTCTGACTGTTTCATCTGCAATAGAAAACAAAAATAAATCCCTGCTACCCCCACCCCTATCCCAACAAGCTTAAACTACCTATCCAAGAAATTTTCACCTTCAAACAGTAAAGAAAGCAGGCACAATACAGCAGAAGGCACTCTGGCTACTTAAGATTCAGATTATAGATTCCCCCACCGTCAAACCCACCCCTGTCAGCTTCCCCCCAGGCATAATTCCAGTCTAATGCTGATGGATATTTGTGTTGTTCCAGTTTGTGGTTAATATAAACAGAAATAGTGTGCATATTCTAGCATGTTAATCTCTTATTCTCTCTCTCTCTCTCTCTCTCTCTCTCTCTCTCTCTCTCTCTCTCTCTCTCTCCTCTGTCTGTGTGTGTTTTAAACAAGCATTTATTGGGAGCAGGTGCCACAGAATGAGTGGAAGTCAGAGACAATTTGTGGGAGTCAGGCAAGTGAACTTAACATTTCATTGGCCCTGCCGTTAAGTTTTTACATTTTTGTGTAGACTTATGACTGTGCACTGATGGTTCCATTTGCCTGTTGATTTCCCTGACAACTGACAAGTCTGCAACCTCTCCATTTGCTCACTGGGCCATCAAAAAGCCCACGGTTTCTGAAATGTCTGCCTGAGCCCTTGATAGGTTTTTTGCTGGGCTGTCTTTTTCTACTGGTTTGCACTTGTTTCCCTACTTTGGCTACAGGCCCTATGTCTGCTTTATATACCAACAGTTTCATTTCTTACTGTGTTGCCTTTCTGGCCAATTTTAAGTGTCTTCTATTGGAGATAATTCTTAACTTCCAGAAAGTTCAATTTGTGCTGGAGATGTATGTAGCTCAGTGTTTAGAGAATGCTTGCCTAACATGCATGAGACCCTGGGCTCTATTCCTGGCTCTCCAGAAACTGGGTATGTATGGTGGTGTATCCCTATACTCCCAGGACTTGGGAGGTAGAGGCAGGAAGAACGGAGATTCTAGGTCATCCACAACTACATAGCTACATAGCAAGTTCAAGGCTAGCCTGTTTTTGGAGACCCTATCTCAAAAAGTAACCAAGTAAGCAGAAAGATTAAAGTTTGGCTTACATCCTCCACAGGGTGAGCTCACTACCACCTGTAACTCCAGGTGTTGTAGGGGATCTGATGGCTTTTTTCTTTTTTTGGAGGGCACCTATATGTGCTTGTACATACACACAGTCATATACACACAAAACAAAAATAAAAATTAAAAACAAACTAATCTATCAATATTTTTAAAAGTTTGCCTTCATGACCTTTTTTTCCCTCATGCCTTACTTTACAGTCTTTTCCTACCAGGATAGAAGTGGATGTCTTTAATTCTAGCACTTGAGAGACAGGAGAATCTGTGATTTCGAGATCACCCTGGTTGAACATAGTGATTACACACATATCCTGTCTCAAAAAAACAAAAAAAAAAAGCAAAAAAAAAAAAAAAACCAAAAAACAACAAAAATCCCAACTTCTTGCTTCTCAAGTCCAAGGGCATGAAGCTATTACTGAGGAGTCAACCCCTTAGCAAAGCTAAACTCAGCAGTGAATGAGTTACTATCTAGAAACTGCCCTTCACTGAACCTGGATCTCAAGGATTCTGCTAGGCTGGCTGGTTAATACACTGCAGGGATCCTCCTGTCTCCATATTGTCCCTCTCCTCAGTATTGGGAGAAATAGTCATGTGCCACTGTCCCTGACCTTTTACCCAATGAGCTATCTCCAGCCCCATCTGACCACATAGAGGGTCTACCTAAGGGCATGGTGGTGAATAGTTTGGATCAAACAGCTGTTGCTGCCTCCAGCTATGTACTTATGTTTTGGGTATCACAAATTAGTTCTCCTATAGGGTTCATAGCCACATAGTGACATTTAAGAACTGGATACCTCAGAAAGATACCCAACACACTTACCATGGAATTTGTTGGTACAATGGTGGCAGTGCCCTTCTTTTAGTCCTTACACCAGGGACCAGGCCAGCATCTGGTCTTAGCTGCCTTGGGAAGCCATCCCAATATTTGAGGCTCAGTAAGTGAAATCCTCTGCTTTTGTGTCTCTGTGGTGTGTGTGTGTGTGTGTGTGTGTGTGTGTGTGTGTGTGTGTGTGTAGTATAAAGAATCACCCAGTCCAAGTAAATGCAAACAAAGTAGTCAGATCATCACACCAGCCTAAACATGAACTTGGGTCACAACTATCTGTAATTCTTTTAACAGGAGACCTGATACCCTCTCCTGGGTTCTGAAGGCTCCTGTCACTCAGGAACAAATGCATGCACATTTATTAAATAAAAATTATCGAAAGTAAAACTGAAACATTGATACTACTATGTATATGAAGCTATAGTTTTTATTATGTATTTTTAGATAAATATTAAGAATTTTTTTATTTTTTTTATTTAATTTTATATAACAAAGTCCAATTAAATGAAAACAAACATTTATACACAATATTTGGGAATTTGGGCGTCGTTCTTTCCAAACTACTTCCTGCTGGTAAGGGGCGCTATCTTGGGGGAATCGAAGAAGATTCAGATATCCTAGCTGTAGTCTGTAGGGCTGTTTTGTCCAGCTGTTTGGAATGCAGGATCAGCTTTTACTCTGTTTCAGGCGGTCTGGTGTGATCAAACCACATTAGTCTGTAAGGAATCCACATCTTTTCATTTTCTGTGGAAACAAAAATAGAAATCCTTTGCCCCAGTAACTTGTTCTTCAACTTAAATTTTGGAGTCAAAGCGTTTTTTTTTTTTTTTTTTTTTTTAATTTATTATTTTACATGTCGATCCCAGTTCCCGTTCCCTCCCTCCCTCCTTCCCTCCCCTCCAGCCCTCCCTCCCTCCTTCCCTCTCTTTTGCCCTCTCTGCCCTCTCCCATGCACTCTAAACACGCTCCCCTCCCAACCTCCCAACACAATACCATATGTAGAGGAAGGCCATCCAGTTGGGGTCATGTAGATCTGACAGGTCCTGTGAAGTAGGGACTAGGGCTTCTCTCCTATCTCTAGAATAAGGCAGTTATCCCTCCATGGGGGATATGTTTGCAAAGTCCTTTTGTGCACCAGGGATACATCCTGGCTCCACTGTCTGAGGTCTCTTAGACTGCTCAGACCTTCTGGCTGAGACCCATATTCATGGGGGTCCGAGTCAGTCCCCTGTTGGCTTCCCAGCTATCAGTCTAGTGGCTCTTAGCTCCTCCTTGTTCAGGTAAGCTGTCTCTATGTACTTCTACCGCATGGTCTTGTCCTCTCCATCTGCTTCTGGGTTGTAGTTCGGCTCAGTGTTTATGTATGGGTGTTTGCTCCTGTTTTCAACAGGCATTAGTTGAGGACTCCATGGAGAAGTTAGTTGTTGATCTCACTCTCCGGGAAGGACATTTATGATAGCCTTTCCAAGGAAGCTCAAATTGTTAGTTGGGAGCAGTCTTGTAGTTCCCTCGACCTTTCTTTGTGTGCAACTTTATCATCAAACCAATATTGGCTCCCTCTTTTATGTTCTCTCTCTCTGTCTCTGACTCTCTCTCTCTCTCTTTCCTATTTTCCATTCCTAACCAGGCTCAATCCTCCTGGTCGCACATGCCTTCCTCTCCTCCCTCACATTTTCTCCTACTTCTCTCTCCATTAGCTGTCTTCCCCCACTTTACCTGAGGTATGGGGGACTTGTCCCTTCCCAGTTCTGTGAGGGACTTTATATGAATCTCTTAGAATACAACTTGTATCCTAGTTCCTCTGGTGATGTGAATTATAGGCTGGTGATCATTTGATCTAGTTCTAAAATCCTAGCACCCACATGGTGGGTCACAACTATCTGTAATTCTCTTAACTGGAGACCTGATACCCTCTCCTAGATTCTGAAGGCTCCTGTCACATTTATTAAATAAAAATTTTGGAAAGTAAAACTGAAACTTTGATACTACTATGTATATGAAGCTATAGTGTTTATTATGTATTTTTAGATAAATATTAAGAATTTAAAAATGGCTCTTCTCCTGTATTTCCTGGGTCATATGTCTCACACTAGGTACTCTGACCTTTTCAGAAGTTGCCCACATCCTTACCATCTCAAGGATTTTCATATTACATCCACGGTAGCCTCACTAACGTACCTAGTGTACATAGCATCTTCATTTGGAATTTCAATTGCGAAGTGTTCCTCAACACCACAATCTTGCAGCTAAGCCTATTTTTTGTCAAGAAAGACCCTGGAATTGACTGTTTATCATGACAATCATTTAGCCACTTGTAGCTGGTGGCTTCTGTGTGTGGATTGGGAAGACACAGAACATCCTTGTACAATTTCCACAAGTCAGTCCTGGCCTGGAAGTTCAGTGATAACGCCTGCCATGCAGCATTCCTCTCTATGCATAGACTGCAGGCAGCTGTGTGGGATGGAGCCCTATGTTGCATGCTGCACTGCTTATTCAGAAAAGGATGGGACTTGCTCCTTGCCTCTGCTCCCTCTTTGGGTGCTGACCAAGGGCATGTCAAGGTTGTCTAGTGCTACAGCTTCTCATCCTGTGCCAGGAATGTCACATGTATCAAAGGTGACTCCATCCCTTGAGGCAACAAGCACTACAGGATGGGAAACTAATGTGCCTTCTTCAGACCTGGGCTCCTGTTTCACCTTTCTGTCTCTGGGCTCCAGGTTCTGCTGTCTCACCAAACCCTGATTCTGGCCCTCTGTGTTTTTCCAAACTTTCCCTATCGGTCTAGAACTCACAGGTAGTCCATCAGTTTACACACCTTGCTCCTACCCACATTTCCCCCATTGCTTCTGCAGTACAAACCCCAAGAGCTCTGGATCCGTGGGCAAGCCCAGGTGCATGATGTCAGCAGGGCCCTGCTCCTTTATTAATCATCTCTGGTAGAGGTTATGACCATGGCAATGGGTCACATCATTTATGGGTGCCTCAAATGATTCTTCCCACATCTCTTATCCCACTGATTGCTCAGCAAAGGTCCCAAATAATTACATAGATGGCTAAGGGTAAACTCTCTCCCATCTGAAGTTTACTTTCCTTTCCTGTTATCTTCGGCATGGGCTCTCACTCCTTTCCTGGGCTTCAGGAACCCAACCCTAATGCTACCACCAACCATAATGCTCACCCTAACTCTAACCATACCCTAAATAGAACTCTCATTGTCAGAAATACATGACCCTAACTGGATGTCATAGCCCCATATGGGGAGAGGGGGTGAATGGGAGGGGTAGTGGTCAGGGTGCAAGAGAAGCGGGACAGAATGTAAGAGCGAGAAAGGGTGGGGAGTGAGGGATAGGAATCAACAAGTAAAATAAAAAATAATAATTGAAAAAATTCAGTATGCAGGGGTTCAGAACGTGCCCATGAGGAATAGTGGATCTAACAGAGATCTTGAGGTCTTTAGCTGAGGGAACTCTAGCAGAGGCCCAGTGATGGCTTTCAAGTATCCAGTAGGACGTTTTATTTCATTAAAAAATTATTAATCATATGTAGTATCCTACTTGAATATCTCATGGTAGAAAAGACGAGGGCAACAATCTCATTGTAGATGGTTGTGAACTATCATCTGGTTGGTGGGAAGTAACTCATATCCTCTTTAAGTACAACCAGCATGCTTGAACATTTAGCCATCTATCCATTCCATTGTTGTGTTTGAAGAAAAGGCCTCATTATGTAATTTTGACTGGCCTGGTATTCATTGAGATTCATGCTTTTGGCTCCTGAGTACTGTTGGACAGGATGTGTAGAAAGGGGAACACTCCTCCACTGCTTTTGGGAGTTCAAACTTGTACAGCCATTTTCAAGATAGGTATGGCAGTTCCTCAGCAAGATGGGAATTGGTTTACCACAGGACCTGGCAATCCCCCCCATATGCATATACCCATATTAACCACATTCATGCAACAAAAAAATGTGTTTAATTATATCTATAGGAGCATTATTTGTAATAGCAAGAACCTAGAAGCTACCCAGATGCCTCTCAGCTGAAGAATGGATAAAGAATTGTGGCACAACTACACAATCTACTACTAATCTACAGAAAAAATGTAATCTTGAAATGCACTGGCAAGTGGATGGTACTTGAAGAAGCAATCATGAATGAGGTAACCCAGGCACAAAAAGTAGAACATGGTAGAGAGGGAGAGAACATAAAAGAGCAATTCATTATTGGTTTGAAGAGAAAATTGAACCTAAAGTTATATCTAGAGACCTACAAGACTGACTCCAACTAACAATCTGAGCTACAGTGGAAAGGTTTCCATTATTGACCTTCCCTGAAAATGAGATCAACAACTAACTTATGTGCTACATGGAGCCCTCATCTATACTGTAGAAAACAGAAGCAAACACCCATAAGTAAACACTGCATCTAACTAGAATCCAGATGCAGAGAGAGAGAGGACAAGATCCAGTTGCAGAAACACATTGAGACAGCTGACCTGATGAAGGAGGAGGTAATAGGACCCCAGACTGATAGGTGTGAATCCAGCATGGAACTGACTCAGAATAGAGCCCAGGGTCTCATGCATGTTAGGCAAGCACTCTCTAAACACTGAGCTACATACATCTCCAGCACAAATTGAACTTTCTGGAAGTTAAGAATTCTCTCCAATAGAAGACACTTAAAATTGGCCAGAAAGGCAATACAGTAAGAAATGAAACTGTTGGTATATAAAGCAGACTTAGGGCCTGTAGCCAAAGTAGGGAAACAAGTGCAAACCAGTAGAAAAAGACAGCCCAGTAAAAACGATCAAGGGCTCAGGCAGACATTTCAGAAACCATGGGCTCTTTTGATGGCCCAGTGAGCAAGTGGAAAGGTTGCAGACTTGTCAGTTGTCAGTGAAATCAACAGGCAAATGGAACCATCAGTGCACAGTCATAAGTCTACACAAAAATGTAAAAACTTAATGGCAGGGCCAGTGAAATGGTAAGGTCACTTGCCTGGCTCCCACAAATTGTCTCTGACTTCCACTCCTGCTATGGGACCTTCTCCCAATAAATGCTTGTTTAAAACACATACACAGAGAGACGGGGAGGGGGGGGGAGTGAAATAAGAGAGAAAGAGGAACATGCTAGAAGGTGCACACGAGTTCTGTTCATAGTAGCCACAAACTGGAACAACACAAATATCCATCAGCATTAGAGTGGAATTAGGCATGGGTGAGGAAGAGGCCAAGGAGATGGAGAAGCTTAGGGTCAAACTGAGGGCCTCACAGGTGCTAGGGCAGTGCTCTGCTGTTAAGCCTCCAAACTCAAACTCTCTGTGCAAAAGTCATTTGTCCTCTGTAGAGCCCAGAGTCCCTGTCTATAAGGTTCAAGGACTTATCCCTTTAAATTGTTCCCGCATCTCCTATTTAGGTGAACTAGGTGGTGTGTACCAATCGAAAGTGCCCCAGTAGATCAAAAGAAGGCAAGAACAAGGCATCCCTTAGCAATTAAACATTCCTGCCATCTGAATGTCAGCTCTAGCGTGAGAGAGCTGTGTTTTCCTGTTGCACAGTGGTGCTTGACATACAAGTATTGCCATGGATGAATCCAAAAGAGGCTGATTAAATGTGATCCTTTCCCTGTGCTCTGAAGTCCACACCCACTGCCAAGAGGGCTGCCTACCTGCAGAGTCTCAGCAGGGTGGGTATCCCCTTACCCCCTCTGGCAGGTGTTAATGAGATTAGCAATTAAAAGGCAGGCCAGCAGAGAGCAGACACCAGGACCTGACTGAGAGCCAGCTCAGGAAATGGAGAAGGCATGGCCTCAGTGAGGCAACCAGCTGGAGTTCCTGTTCGCCTGCATCCCCTATGCCATGGGCTTGGATAGGGTGGTGTTTCCTGTATGTGTGCCAGATAGTACATTGGAGTTGAGTGCCCACTAGCAGGATACAGGAGCTGCCTGGACGCCGGGGGCAGTGATCCTTGATGTAGGTCGGGTATATCACTTGTTCCTAGATATCCTAGGATGCCCTTACCTTCTGTTAAAAAGAGACATCCTGTCAAATGTAGGAGCCTGGATTTGTTTTGACTCTGAACAGCCATCAGTAACCAATAAACAGGGAAGGAGCTTGATCCTGTAGGCAGTGGATGGTCTGGCTGTCTAAAAGCTATGATGGACATGGCTGTACTGGTCAAAGACTCTGACATGTTAACTTTGGGACAGAAAGTAATTACAATAGCCCCCCATGCACTGGTGACCAGGAGAGCATTGTCAGGCAGCCCACACAACAATGGATGTCCAATGCCCACATGAATCACTGATGCACCACTTGCCATTCTTCTGCCTGAGAAGACTGATAAATAAGTAATTTGGGACTGTCATCACCTGCTGATTAAAGAGGCAGGAGATTGCAAAGACCTTACAGTCTTCCCTCTGGCCGTGGAAACACTAACTTAGTTCACTGATGGGAACAGTTACCTTGTGAAAGGTAAAGAAAGTACTGGGACAAGGATGTGAATGAAACCTGCATGGTTTGAGCCAGCAGCCTGCCAGAAGGAACCTCAGCATGAGAAGCTGAGCTCTTGGCCTTAACACAGGCCTTGTAGCTGGCAAAAGAAAAGAAAAAAATCTGTAAACCTGTACACGGGCAGCAGTTATGCTTTTATAACTGTCCATGTGCACGGGGCTGTCTGTAAACAAAGGGGACTGGCTAAGCTTTACTGTGAGCAAGTGAGAGAGCCAGAGATGAGCTGACACCTGCATTCCTCCACATTTTCTCCCCACTGTCCTCCTTGAGTCGCTGCTGTAATTCTCATTAGGGACAGTGACCTGGAGCATAAGCTAAGTAATCCCCTTTCTGGCCTACATTGTGTGTGGTCAGTGTTTTAGCACAGCAACACATGCTCACCAGAATGGTAAGATATGATTTTCTTCTTTTCAACTGTGGTGAAGTAAATGTATGTTTTATTGTTTATTTTCATCTCATTTGTTCTTTTTCCAAGATAGGCTCTTAGCAATACAGTCCTTTGTGGCCTTGAACTTGTGACTCCTGTCTCAAGCTTCTGAGTACTGAGAAGGCATGTACCATTCCACTGGTTTGTAATTTTCACTAATTAAATATGACATGGTTACATTTAAGTTTCTTTATGTATACTTATTTGTTTTGAGGCAGGCTCTTGCTTTGTAGCCAAGGCCAGCTTGGAGGTAGTAGCAGTCATCTGTCCATACTTCCAAGTGCTGCAATTATAAACTTGCACTACACATAGTTACCTAAATCCATGGGGCTTTTTTGTAAAAGTAAAAAATGATATATGTTTAGGCTTAAATTTTGTGGTGTTCAAAACAAGCTGGTGGGTATCTAAGACAGAGGAATGTGTTGTCTGTGTAGCAATGCAAATGGAAAGCATTCTAGTTGAAGGAGGGATATATATGACAAATGTGGAAGGCAGTTACCCTATTCACCCTGCTTATAATTTTTTTTTGTTTTACAGAGCATAATAATATTTTAACTTTAGAGAAATGGGAGGCATTGGTGTTTGTTTGAAAGAGGGGGTTAGGAAACACTGAATAAATTGATTAATTTGAAAACTACTTCCCTCAAAGCCATGAAAACCTGAAGTCAATCCTCACAATTCTTGAAAATTAATCCAGATTGCTGTGTTGTGGATTATGCCTTTAACACCAGTACTTTGGAGGCAGAGGCAGAGGCAGAAAGTTCTCCAAAGGTCAGCCTGTTGTACAGAGTAAGTTTCAAGACAGCCAGGGCATCCTATAGGAACCTTGTCTCGAGTGAAAAAACATAATGGTTGCATATACTTCTAACTTCAACATTGATAGGTGGAATGAGAAACTTCACCTCCAAAATACATAAAAATAAGACAGCAGCTGAAGATAGGTTGAGCAGTTGCAAGCATTTTCTGCTCTTTTGCATAAGAGCAGGTGTCAGTTTCCAGGCCATGTGGTGGACTACAACTGTCCTGAACTGCTATTCCAGGGAAACCAGCCCTGACTTGTGACTTCAGTGGTCACCAGGTTCAAAAGCAACACACTTAAATACATGAAGGAAAGAATCTCATAGTCTTGTAAGTTAGGCTTTATATCAAAAACCCAGGTAGACAGTATCACCCCAAACTTGATTTCTGTCCTCCATTCCTTCTTCTTATATATGTCTGAGCTACCATCCACCACCAGAGAATAAATGCGTACATAAGAGCCGAGTATATGTAGTGATACAAATAGTTGTTACCAGACAAACTTAAAACTTTTGGCTCCTTTAATGATCAAACCTGTGTACCACTCAGACATCCAGGATGATTCTGAAAATATGGGACACCAGGGAGATCTGAGTAATAATGTTGAGGTATCTCATGTTCCATTACTAGTAAAGTAGAATCATACCACCCATGTGTATAGATGGAATAATACGAATAGTCAGACTGCCTTTCAAAGGTAAGGATAATTGATCCTTCAAGAAGACCATGACATTAGAGCATTTTCCTTAAGTTAATATAAATGATGTAGATGTGCTAAATAAAAAATACTTTTTTTTTTTCTTAAACACTCAAGTTCACTCATGTGGATTTAGGCACATGAGAACCTTTGGAGTATACTAATCACATCTGTTTTCCCTGAATATAAGTCAATTTTTAAACAATGATTAGTGAAACTTTATTTTACAATATATAAATAATACTCACTCTACTGCCTTCTTTATATACTAGGAATGGGGCAGGATCTACTGTATTCATAGTAATGCGCAAAGAGGTGATCATGGGAATATTAGAGTAAGTACTGTGTAAATTGAGTTCTGTATTGAAAGTGAAATACTGGCTGTGTTTATACTTGCAATACAGTTTTGCTGAGTACATATTGCTTTTGTCCCATTTGTGGGGATGGAATTTCATTAAGATTGTTGTTAACTTGGAGCAGGGCAATAATTCAGGGGTGTTTTACTACAGTATAAATTGGAGCAGTCTCTATTTACTACCAAAGATATTACACGCAGGGCTATAATTCAGGGATATTTTACTACAGTAGGAATTGTAAAAGGAAGTTGAGCATGGTGACTGATACCTGTAAGCTTAACCTGAAAAGGAGGTTGGAGTATCAGGACCCTGAGGTATTTCTTTGCCACATAGCAGAAGTCAAGCACGAAACAAAGTCATAATTGTTCTTTCTTGCTAGAAGTATTAGGTGATCCTTTTTTTCAATATTTTTTGTTTGGCATAACCTACATTTTTGGCAGTTTATCTCTGTGTAAAAGCCCTGCCCATCTTAGCCCATAGTTTGTATTCAAGGGTGGTCTCCAACTCACAGGTAACCACTGCCCTTCTGTCTCCCAAGTGCTACATTTAAAAAATTGTGCCACCACCCGAGGCTTAAACTGCCTTGTATGTCAATTTAACCATTTGGCATTCCTATTATTTTGTAGTTCCATTACCATCCTTGCACCTTACTATAATCATATCTGGTTTCATAAAAAAAAAAGAGAAAAGTCTCCATTAACTAGAAAAGAATTGGACACTCAAGTAGAATATCTCAAAAAATGTAAAAAAGAGAGAATTCATAAACATAAACTACTCTTATAACAATATGAGGAACTCTGTAAACTTCTTCATAGGCCTGTGTATGATGTGCATATCACCTCTGACCCAACTGTAGAGAAGCTGAACCTGTTCCAACAACATGTGGCAACTTTGAGGCAAACAAAGGTATGCTGCTGCATTCATTCCCCCATAAAATTTGATTGGAATTAATGTATCTCATAATAATTTTGATTGTTTTAAAAGATTAGGAATGAACAGTTTGTCAACATTAATAAACATATCATATTGTGTATGAAAAAACTGGAACTAACTTCTGATTCAAGTTTTGAAAAAGATGGAGTGTGTCAATTTCAAAGTGTATTTTCTGTGTCATTGCAGAGTATTGTGGCACTACATATGTTGCTTTTGCAGGTAATAGGTGTTCAGATTATGCAGTATCAACTCACTTGTATTTATCAATTTGAAAAACCTGACAGCTTTTGCCTTAATACTAAATAAGGAGCCAGTTTGTATTAAGGGATGCTGAGGTAGGCATAACTTCAGTTTTTGACCAGCCTTGTACACAGAGTGAGTTTGGGGACAGGCAGGGCTACACAGGGAAACCCTTTCTCGAGTAAACAAACAGAAAGGGACAAAATATGTGAAGACACCCAACCATAATACAGTATGGAATAAATCTGTTTGTTTACTGTGTGTATGTGTGTGTGTGTGTGTGTGTGTGTGTGTGTGTGTGTGCGTTGTGTGGGTGTGGGTGTGTTTGTTTATGTTATGGGGAGAGAGAGACAGAAGCACAGATAGACAGAGACAGAGCAATAGAGTGATCACGTGTCAAAGTCAATTCAATTCCAATTGTCCATCTTATTTATCAGGTTCACATTTAGGAAGGTAAACTTTTCTGCCACTGAGACTTACAGATCTCTCTCACCTTTCCAGTGCTATTATGTAGTTGGACTTTCTTGTCAGATTTTCTTGGAACAATCCATCCCCAAATAATGACACAGACATTTCTAAATTATGAATGATTGGCCTTTAACTTAACCTTGTTCCAAACAATTTCCTATACCTTAACAAATGTCTATTAGCCTATTGTCTATTATTCTGTATTTGCAGCTCCTTCCTTGTCTTCCTGGCATGGGTCCAGGCCTAGATTCATTCCCCTGAGTTTTTCTCTCATCCCAGCAATCCTGCCTAACCATTCCTTTTGAGCAATTGGCCGTTTAACTTTTTATTAAACCAATTAAGGGCCTTAGGCGGGCAAGGTAAAAAGCACCCTATTTTCACATAATGATCAAATGTCCCACAAGTTTAACTTTTAATCATCCCCTTCTAGATTTAGCATTTTGCTTGATCTCAGGTCCTTCGTGTTTGTACTTTATTGACTGAGATACCTACTCAGGCCCTATTTTGCTTTGTTGGTAATAGAGGCTGAACTTAAATCTCTTAGTATCAGGAATTCTAGACACTAGCCAATAACCCCTAATTATAGCCCATAATTTACTACTTTTTAATTTAGAAACAAAATCTACCTCAATTTTGTGTGAATAAGAAATGTAATAAAAATTAATTATTGTCTCAGAATGCATAGCACTAGCCATTTTAACTAAACTAATGCTTATTTATGTTAACAATATAAAATTTTATTCCTGAGATGATCATGGTGTTTCATGCCTTTGAACCCAGGACTCAGGAGCCAAAAGCATGAATCTCAATGAATTCCAGGCCAGTCACAGATACATAATGAGGCCCTTTCTTAAAAACACAACAATGGAAGAGGCAGAAGACTAAAAGTTGAAGCACACTGACTGTACTTACAGAGGATATGAGTTAACTCCCACCAACCAGATGGTAGCTCACCACCATCTACAATCAGATCTGTTGCCCTCTTCTTTTCTAACAGCAGACATTCAAGGAGGGTACTACATATGACAAAATAACTTTTAAAAATGAAATAAAATGTCCTACTGGTTACTTGAAACCCATCACTGTGCCTCTGCTAGAGTTCCCTCAGCTAAAGACCACCAAATAATTGTTAGATCCCCATATCCTCTTGGGAACTTCCTGAGTCCATGCATGCCGGATATTTTTTAAAATTAGTTCATGATTTTTTACATGTAGATCCTTGTTCCCTATATCTCCCTCATTCCTTCCCTTCCTCTTATCATCTGTTGCCCCCTCACATTCTCCCTGACCACCCTGCCATCCTATTCACCCACAATCAACACATAGGGCTAGGCCATCCAAGTGGGGTCATGTATTTCTGACAGCGCATTTGAAGTGTTGATTAGAATGTCTCTTCTATGTCTAGGTTTAGGGGGTATCCCTGGATTGGGGGAATGTGTCCTCAAGGTCCTTTTGCGCACCAGGAATACATCCAGGTCCCACTGTCTGAACTCCATTAGACAGCTCACACCTTCTAGCTGATACCCATCTCAGGGGTCTGAGTCAGTTCCATGCTGGATTCACAGCTATCAGTCTGGGGTCCTATTAGCTCCTCCTTCATCAGGTCAGCTGTCTCAACGTGTTTCTGCAACTCGATCTTGTCCTCTCTCTCTCTGCATCTGGATTCTAGTTAGACGCAGTGTTTACTTATGGGTGTTTGCTTCTGTTTTCTACAGAGACTAGATGACTGCTCCATGTAGCGCTCGAGTTAGTTGCTGATCTCATTCTCAGGGAAGGTCAATAATGGAAGCCTTTCCACTGTTGCTCAGATTGTTAGTTGGAGTCAGTCTTGTAGGTCTCTAGATACAAGTTTAGGTTCAATTTTCTCTTCAAACCAATAATGACTTGCTCTTTATGTTCTCTTCCTCTCTACCATGTTCTACTTTTTGTGCCTGGGTTACCTCATTCATGATTGCTTCTTCAATTACTATCCAATTGCCTGTGCATTTCCAGATTCCATTTTTTCTGTAGATTAGTAGTCCATTGTGTAGATGTGCCACAAGTTCTTCATCTATTCTTCAGTTGAGAGGCATCTGGGTAGATTCTAGGTTCTTGCTATTACAAATAATGCTGCTATACATATAATTAAACACTTGTCTCTGTTGCATGAATGTGGATAATTTGGGTATATGGCTATGAGTGGGATTGCCAGGTCCTGTGGTAAACCAATTCCCATCTTGCTGAGGAACTGCCATAGCTATCTTGAAAATGGCTGTACAAGTTTGAACTCCCAAAATCAGTGGAGGAGAGTTCCCATTTCTACACATCCTGTCCAGCAGTACTCAGGAGCCAAAAGCATGAATCTCAATGAATTCCAGGCCTGTCAAAATTACATAATGAGGCTTTTTCTTCAAACACAACAATTGAATGGATAGATGGCTAAAAGTTCAAGCACACTGATTGTACTTACAGAGGATATGAGTTATTTCCCACCAACCAGATGGTAGTTCACAACCATCTACAATGAGATTGTTGCCCTCTTATTTTCTACCAGGAGATATTCAAGTAGGATATTACATATGATAAATAATTTTTAAATGAAACAAAACGTCCTACTGGATACTTGAAACCCATCACTGGGCCTCTGCTAGAGTTCCCTCAGCTAAAGACCTCAAGATCTCTTTTAGATCCACTAATCCTCTTGGGCACATTCTGAGTCCCTACATACTGAATTTTTTAAAATTATTATTGTTTATTTTACATGTTGATTCCTATCCCTCACTCGATACCCTCACTCCCTCTTACATTCTCTCCCCCTTTACATTCACCCTGACCACCTCCCCTTCCATTCTCCCCCTCTCCAATATGGAGCTATGCCATCCAGGTAGGGTCATGTATTTCTGAAATTGAGAGTTCAGTTTAAGGTATGGTTAGAGTTAGGGTGAGCATTATGGTTGGTGGTAGCGTTAGTGTTGGGTTTCAGAAGCCCAGGAAAGGAGTGAGAGCCCATGGTGAAAATAACAGGAAAGGAAAGTAACGTTCAGACAGAAGAGAGTTTCCCCTTAGCAGTCTATGTAATTATTTGGGACCTTTGCTAAGCAATCAGTGGGATTAGAGATGTGGGAAGAAACATTTGAGGCACCCATAGATAATGTGACCCAGAGCCATAGGTCAACACCTCTACCAGAGATGATTAATAAAGGAGTAGAGCCGTGCTGCTATCATGCACCTGGGCTTGCCCAAGGATCCAGAGCTCTTGGGGATTGTACTGCAGAAGCAATGGGGGAAATGTGGGTAGGAGCAAGATGTGTAAACTGATGGACTACCTGTGAGGTCTAGACAGAGAGGGAAACATTGGAAAAACACGGAGGGCCAGAATCAGGGTTTGGTGTGATAGCAGAACCTGGATCCCAGAGACAGAAAGGTGAAACAGGAGCCCAGGTCTGAAGAAGGCACATGGGTTTCCCATCCTGTAGTGATTGTTGCCTCAAAGGATGGAGTCACCTTTGATACATGTGAACTTCCTGGAAGAGGATGAGGAGCTGTAGCTCTGGAGAACCCTGACATGCCCTTGGTCAGCACCCAAAGAGGAAGCAGAGGCAAGGAGCAAGTCCTATCCTTTTCTGAGGAAGCAGTGCAGCATGCAAAGTAGGGCTCCAAAACACACACAGCTGCCTGCAGTCTAAGCATCGAGAGGAATGCTGCATGCCAGGCATTATTACTGAACTTCCAGGGCAAGACTGCCTTGTGGAAATTGTACAAGGATGTTCTGTGTCTTCCCAGTCCACACACAGAAGCCACCAGCTACAAGTGGCTAAATGATTGTCATGATAAACACTCAATTCCAGGCTCTTTCTTGACAATAAATAGGCTTAGCTACAAGTTTGTGGTGTTGAGGAACACTTGGCAAGTGAAATTCCACATGAAGATGCTATGTACACTAGGTACTTTAGTGAGGCTACCCTGGACGTAATATCAAAATCCTGGTAATTTTAAGGATGTGGGCAGCTTCTGAAAAGGTCAGAGTACCTAGTGTGAGACATATGACCCAGGAAATACAGGAGAAGAGCCATTTTTAAATTCTTAATATTTATCTAAAAATACATAATAAAAACTGTAGCTTCATATACATAGTAGTATCAAAGTTTCAGTTTTACTTTCCAAAATTTTTATTTAGTAAATGTGCATGCATTTGTTCCTGAGTGACAGGAGCCTTCAGGACCCAGAAGAGGGTATCAGGTCTCCTGTTAGAAGAATTACAGATAGGTGTGAACCACCATGTGGATGCTAGGAATTGAACCAGGCGTCCTCTATGGGTATTAACCACTGAGAGCCAGCCCTTGGTGCCCCAAGCCCTGCAGAGCTGCATTTGTTCTGAAAAGTGAATCCTATGTGTTCCTTTGGGACTGTGGCTGATATGTCTTATTCAACCTTAGAGGTAGGTTTGTCACCTGAAGCAAAATGCTGTGAATTTTTAGACTTCAGAGGTAAAACTCTGTTTTCTAAAACCCAGATATGCAAGGCTCAAATTCCTCAGGGCTTAAGTTAAAAAAAACAAAATTCCTCAAAGCTTTCCAAACATACTAAGAAGTTTGGACTTCATCATGTGGGGAACTAGAAGCTCTAGAGGGTAGTTAGGTAGCAATGGAAATCACCAAGTTTAGCAAATGATTGAAAGCTGCATGGCCTTCATATTAATAAGGTAAGAATATAGAATCTCGGGATGCACTTATTGGCCCACACCCATGCAGTCATGGCCCCCTCTTCTCCTCTTTAGGAAAGTGCATAAATGAACTTCAGTGTTGCGATTGTCATAGATGCTATGAAAGTAAAGTCTGAAGAAAGGGTTCTCCAACAAGCCGGAGTAGGCTGCTCTGAGCACTAAAGCTTGTCTGAAACCTTAAAACCACCCGAAAGAGAAACAAACACCTCAAAGAGCTGAATTCGCTCTACTGTCCAGTCCTCTACAGAGCTCTAAGTGTCCAGTTAGGGCATATGGAGGGCTTTTGAGAATTTGTTTCATTAAATACAGTCCATGTTGAGGACTAAGTTATTGTATAAATTATCTAAAGCAGAAGTAAATGTTAAAAATCATTTCCAGTTATGCGCTTCTCTTTAGTATCAGCTAAGGTCTTGTGGCCACACATGTCACTGTACATGCATGGTGAGAATGCAACATGTGGTTTGCACTAAATGTCTTCTCCCCAACCCTACCCAGTGATATGTTGAGAGCTCACAATAGCCAAAATTGGAGTTATTTCCTCTGAAATTAACAAGAAGTTGAGAGATTCTTCTGCAAAAAGGGAATATACATCTGTCAGTCTAACATTAATGTTCACACACTGCATCATTCTCTCCGTGCAGAGGTCCCCCACGACCACATTCTTTGTAATTGTAGTAGTCCATCACTCAATGAATCAGCTGACAAAAAAGTTACCAAGTTCATGTTTAGGGTGGTGTGATGATCTGACTATTTTTTTGCATTTACTTGAACTGGGTGATTCTTTATTCTACACACACACACACACACACACACACACACACACACACATCACAGACACACAAAGGCAGAGAATATCACTTACTGAGCCTCAAATATTGGGATGGCTTCCCAAGGCAGCTAAGACAAGATGCTGGTCTGGTCCCTGGTGTAAGGACTAAAAGAAGGGCACTGCCACCATTGTACCAACAAATCCCATGGTAACTGTCCTGGGTGTCTTTCTGAGGTGTTCAGTTCCTAAATGTCACTATGTGGCTAAGAACCCTACAGGAGAACTAATTTGTGATACCCAAAACATAAGTACATAGCTGGAGGCAGCAACAGCTGTTTGATCCAAACTATTCACCATCATGCCCTTAGGTAGACCCTCTACCTGGACAGCTGTGGCTGGAGATGGCTCATTGGGTAAAAGGTCAGGGACAGTGGCACATGACTTTTTCTCCAAATACTGAGGAGAGGGACAATATGGAGACAGGAGTCTCCTGCAGTGCATTAACCAGACAGCCTAGCAGAATCCTTGAGATCCAGGTTCAGTGAAGGGCACTTTCTAGGCAGTAACTCAATCACTGCTGAGATTAGCTTTGCTATGGGTTTGACTCCTCAGAAATAGCTTCATGACCTTGGACTTGAGAAGCAAGAAGTTGGGACTTTTGTTGTTGTTTGGGTTTTTTTGGTTTTGTTTTTGTTTTTTTGAGACAGGGTTTATGTGTAATGACTATGTTCAACCAGGCTGATCTCGAAATCACAGATTCTCTGGTCTCTCAAGTGCTAGAATTAAAGACATCTACTACTATCCTGGTAGGAAAAGGCTGTGTAAAGTAAGACATGAGGGAAAAAAAAGGTCATGAAGGCAACCTTTTTAAAATATTGATAGATTAGTTTGTTTTTAATATTTATTTTTCTTTGTATGTACATGGCTGTGTGTTTGTACAAGCACATATAGGTGCCCTCCAAAAAAAAAAAAAAAAAAAAAAAGCCATCAGAACACCTACAACACCTGGAGTTACATGTGGTAGTAAGCTCACCCTGTGGAGTCTGGAAACCAATCTATCATCTTTCTGCTTACTTGGTTACTTTTTGAGATAGGGTCTCCAAATACAGGCTAGCCTTGAACTTGCTATGTAGCTGTGTAGCTGAGGATGACCTTGAACCTCTGATCTTCCTGCCTCTACCTCCCAAATACTGGGATTATAGGTAAACACCACCATACATACCCAGTTTCTGGAGAGCCAGGAATAGAGCCCAGGGTCTCATGCATGTTAGGCAAGCACTCTCTAAACACTGAGCTACATATATATCCATCACAAATTGAACTTTCTGGAAGTTAAGAATTCTCTCCAATAGAAGACACTTAAAATTGGCCAGAAAGGCAACACAGTAAGGAATGAAACTGATGGTATATAAAGCAGACATAGGGCCTGTAGCCAAAGTAGGGAAACAAGTGCAAACCAGTAGAAAAAGACAGCCCAGTAAAAACCGATCAAGGGCTCAGGCAGACATTTCAGAAACCGCGGGCTCTTTTGAGCAAGTGGAAAGGTTGCAGACTTGTCAGTTGTCAGTGAAATCAACAGGCAAATGGAACCATCAGTGCACAGTCATAAGTCTACACAAAAATGTAAAAACTTAATGGCAGGGCCAGTGAAAAAGTAAGGTCACTTGCCTGGCTCCTTCAATTTGTCTCTGACTTCCACTCCTGCTATGGGACCTGCTCCCAATAAATGCTTGTTTGAAACACATACACAGAGAGACAGAGGGGTGGGGGAGGAGAATAGGAGATAAAGAGGAACATGCTAGAAGGGGCACACTAGTTCTGTTCATAGTAGCCACAAACTGGAACAACACAAATATCCATCAGCATTAGAGTGGAATTAGGCATGGGTGAGGAAGAGGCCAAGGAGATGGAGAAGCTTAGGGTCAAACTGAGGGCCTCACAGGTGCTAGGGCAGTGCTCTGCTGCTGAGCCTCCAAACTCAACCTCTCTGTGCAAAAGTCATCTCACCTCTGTAGAGCGCTCAGTCCCTGTCTATCAGGTTCAAGTACTTATCCCTTTAAATTCTTCCCTCATCTCCTATTTAGGTGAACTAGGTGGTGTGTACCAATCGAAAGTGCCCCAGTAGATCAAAAGAAGGCAAGAACAAGGCATCCCTTAGCACTTAAATGTTCCTGTCATCTGAATGTCAGCTCTAGCGTGAGAGAGCTGTGTTTTCCTGTTGCACAGTGGTGCTTGATATATAAGTATTGCCATGGATGAATCCAAAAAGAGGCTGAGGAAATGTGATTCATTCCCTTTGCCAAAGAGGGCTGCCTACCTGCAGAGGCTCAGCAGGGTGGGTCTGCCCTTACCCCCTCTGGCAGGTGTTAATGAGATTAGCAATTAAAAGGCAGGCCAGCAGTGGCCAGACACCAGGAACTGACTGAGAGTCAGCTCAGGAAATGGAGAAGGCATGGCCTCAGTGAGGCAACCAGCTGTAGTTCCTGTTTGCCTGTATCCCCTATGCCATGGGCTTGGATAGGGTGGTGTTTCCCATACCTGTGCCAGATAGGACAGTGGAGTTGAGTGCCCACTAGCAGGATACGGGAGTTGCCTGGATACAGGTGTCAGTGATCCTTGATGCAGGTCGGGTATATCACTTGTTCCTAGATATCCCAGGATGCCCTTACCTTCTGTTAAAAAGAGACATCCTGTCAAATGTAGGAGCCTGGATTTGTTTTGACTCTGAACAGCCATCAGTAACCGATAAACAGGGAAGGAGCTTGATCCTGTAGGCAGTGGATGGTCTGGCTGTCTAAAAGCTATGGCTGCCATGGCTGTACTGGTCAAAGACTCTGACATGTTAACTTAGGGGCAGAAAGTAACTACAATATCCCCCCATGCACTGGTGAGCAGGAGAGCATTGTCCGGCAGCCCACAGAACAATGGATGTCCAATGCCCACATGAATCACTGATGCACTACCTGCCACTCTTCTGCCTGAGAAGACTGAAGAACAAGTAATTTGGGACTGTCATCACCTGCTGATTAAAGAGACAGGAGATTGCAAAGACCTTACAGTCTTCCCTCTGGCCATGGAAACACTAACTTGGTTCACTGATGGGAACCTTGTGAAAGGTAAAGAAAGGACTGGGACAAGGATGTGAATGAAACCTGCAGAGTTTGAGCCAGCAGCCTGACAGAAGGAAACTCAGCAAGAGAAGCTGAGCACTTGGCCTTAACACAGGCCTTGCAGCTGGCCAAAGAAAAGAAAGAAAATCTGTAAACCTGTACATGGGCAGCAGTTATGCTGTTATAACTGTCCATGTGCAAGGGGCTATCTGTAAACAAAGGGGACTGGCTAAGCTTTACTGTGAGCAAGAGAGAGAGCCAGAGATGAGCTGACACCTGCATTCCTCCACATTTTCTTCCCACTGTCCTGCTTGAGTCGCTGCTGTAATTCTCATTAGGGACAGTGACCTGGAGTATAAGCTAAGTAAGCCCCTTTCTGGCCTGCATTGTGTGTGGTCAGTGTTTTAGCACAGAAACAGCTGCTCACCAGAACGGTAAGATATGATTTTCTTCTTTTCAACTCTGGTGAAGTAAATGTATGTTTTATTGTTTATTTTCATCTCATTTGTTCTTTTGCAAAGATAGGCTCTTAGCAATAGTCCTTTCTGTCTTTGAATTTGTGACTCCTGTCTCAAGCTTCTGAGTACTGAGCAAGGCATGTACCATCCCAGTGGTTTGTATTTTTCAGTAATTAAATATGAGATGGTTACATTTAATTCTCTTTATGTATACTTATTTGTTTTGAGGCAGGGTCTTGCTTTGTAGCCAAGCCCGCTTGAAGGTATTAGTAGTCATCTGTCCATACTTCCAAGTCCTGCAATTATAAACTTGCATAGAGAAATGGGAGGCATTGGTGTTTGTTTGAAAGACTGTTAAGAAAACATTGAATAAATTGATTAATTTGAAAATTGCTTCAGTTATAAACTTGCACTACACATAGCTACCTAAATGCATGGGGCTTTTTTGTAAAAGTAAAAAATTATATATGTTTAGGCTTATATTTTGTCATGTTCAAAAAACAAGCTGGTAGATATCTAAGATAGAGGAATATGTTGTCAGTTTAGCATTGCAAATGGAAAGCATTCTAGTTGGAGGAGGGATATATATGACAAATGTGGAAGGCAGTTACCCTATTCACCCTGCTTAATTTTTTTTTCTTTTGTTTTACAGAGCATAATAATATTTTAACTTTAGAGAAATGGGAGGCATTGGTGTTTGTTTGAAAGAGGGGTAAGGAAACATTGAATAAATTGATTAATTTGAAAACTGCTTCCCTCAAAGCCATGAAAACCTCAATTCACTCCTTACAATTCTTGAAAATTAATCCAGATTGCTGGGTTGTGGATTATGCCTTTAACACCAGTACTTTGGAGGCAGAGTCAGAGGCAGAAAGATCTTCAAAGGCCAGCCTGTTCTACAGAGTAAGTTTCAAGACAGCCAGGGCATCATATAGGAACCTTGTCTCGAGTGAAAAAACATAATGGTTGCATATACTTCTAACTTCAACATTGAGAGGCAGAGATAGGTGGAATGAGAAACTCCATCTCCAAAATACGTAAAAATAAGAGAGCAGCTTAAGATACATTGTGCAATTGCATGCCTTTTCTGCTCTTGAATAAGAGCAGGTTTCAGTGTCTAGCCCATGTGGTAGACTACATCTGTCCTGAACTGCTATTCCAGGGAAACCAGCCCTGACTTGTGACTTCAGTGGTCACCAGAATCACAAGCAACACACTTAAATACATGAAGGAAAGAATCTCATAGT
Organism: Phodopus roborovskii; assembly: GCF_943737965.1. Taxonomy (NCBI): domain Eukaryota; kingdom Metazoa; phylum Chordata; class Mammalia; order Rodentia; family Cricetidae; genus Phodopus; species Phodopus roborovskii. The sequence goes on along the minus strand of NW_026126947.1, from coordinate 45,726 downwards.
CTTGTAAGTTAGGCTTTATATCAAAAAACCAAGTAGACAGTATCACCCCAATCTTGATTTCTGTCCTCCATTCCTTCTTCATATATATGTCTGATCTACCATCCACCACCAGAGAATAAATGGGTACATAAGAGCCGAGTATATGTAGTGATACAAATAGTTGTTACCAGACAAACTTAAAACTTTGTGGCTCCTTTAATGATCAAACCTGTGTACCACTCAGCCATCCAGGATGATTCTGAAAATATGGGACACTAGGGAGAGCTGAATGATAATGTTGAGGTATCTCATGTTCCATTACTATTAAAGTAGAATCGTACCACCCATGTCTATAGATGGAATAATACCAATAGTCAGACTGCCTTTCAAAGGTAAGGATAATTGATCCTTCAAGAAGTCCATGACGTTAGACCATTTTCCTTAAGTTAATATGATTGATGTAGATGTGCTACATGAAAAATCCTTTTTTTTTTTTTTTTTTTTTTTTTTTAAACACTCAAGTTCACTCATGTGAATTTAGGCACATGAGAACCTCTGGAGTATACTAATCACATCTGTTTTCTCTGAATATAAGGCAGTGTTTAAACAATGATTAGTGAAACTATATTTTTACAATATATAAATAATATTCACTCTACTTCATTCTTTATCCACCAGGAATGGGGCAGGATCTACTGTATTCATAGTAATGGGCAAAGAGGTGATCATGGGAATATTAGTGTAAGTATTGTGTAATTTGAGTTCTGTATTGACAGTGAAAAACTGGCTGTGTTTATACTTGCAATACAGATTGTGCTGAGTACATATTGCTTTTGTCCCATTTGTGGGGATGGAATTTCATTAAGATTGTTGTTAACTTGGAGCAGGGCAATAAGTCAGGTGTGTTTTACTACAGTATAAATTGGAGCAATCTGTATTTACTACCAAAGATATTACAAGCAGGGCTATAATTCAGGGATATTTTACTACAGTAGGAATTGTAAAAGGGAGTTGAGCATGGTGACTGATACCTGTAATCTTAACCTGAAAAGGAGGTTGGAGTATCAGGACTCTAGTTATTTTTTTACCACATAGGAGAAGTCAAGCACGAAACAAAGTCATAATTGTTCTTTCTTGCTAGAAGTATTAGGTGATCCTTTTTTCATTTTTTTTTTTGTTTCGCATAACCTACATTTTTGGCAGTTTATCTCTGTGTAATAGCCCTGCCCATCTTTGCCCATAGTTTGTATTCAAGGGTGGTCTCCAACTCACAGATAACCACTGCACTTCTGTCTCCCAAGTGCTACAATTAAAAAATTGTGACACCACCCGAGGCTTAAACTGCCTTGTATGTCAATTTAACCATTTGGCATTCCTATTATTTTGTAGTTCCATTACCATCCTTGCACCTTACTATAATCATATCTGGTTCCATAAAAAAAAAAAAAACAGACAAGTGTCCATTAACTAGAAAAGAATTGGACACTCATGTAGAATTCCTCAAAAAATGTAAAAAAGACAGAATTCATGAACATAAACTACTCTTTTAACAATATGAGGAACTATGTAAACTTCTTCATAGGCCTATGTATGATGTGCATATCACCTCTGACCCCACCGTAGAGTGGACACATGAGGCAACTTTGAGGCAAACAAAGGTATGCTGCTGCATTCATTCCCCCATGAAATTTCATTGGACTTTTATGTATCTCATAACAATTTTGATTGTTTTAAGAATTTAGGAATTGACAGTTTGTCAATATTAATAACAAATCATATTGTGTATGAGAAAATTGGAACTAACTTCAGATTCAAGTTTTGAAAAAGATGGAGTGTGTCAATTTCAAAGTGTATTTTCTGTGTCATTGCAGAGTATCGTGGCACTACATACATTGCTTTTGCAGGTAATATGGGTTCAGATTATGCAGTATCAATTCACTTGTATTTATCAATTTGAAAAACCTGACAGCTTTTCCTTAATTATAAATAAGGAGCCAGTTTGTATTAAGGGATGCTGAGGTAGGCATCACTTCAGTTTTAGACCAGCCTTGTACACAAAGTGAGTTTGGGGACAGGCAGGGATACACAGGGAAACCCTTTCTCGAGTAAACAAACAGAAAAGGCACATACAGGGATAGAATAGGTGAAGACAACCAACCACAATACAATATGGAATATATCTGTTTACTGTGTGTGTGTGTGTGTGTGTGTGCTGGGTGGGTGGGTGTGGTTGTGGGTGTGGGTTTGTGTATTTATTTATGGGGAGAGAAAGACAGAAGCACAGATAGATAGAGACAGAGCAATAGAGAGATCACGTGTCAAAGTCCATTCAATTCCAATTGTCCATCTTATTTATCAGGTTCACATTTAGGAAGGTAAACTTTTCTGCCACTGAGACTTACAGATCTCTCTCACCTTTCCAGTGCTATTATGTAGTTGGACTTTCTTGTCAGATTTTCTTGGAACAATCCATCCCCAAATAATGACACAGACATTTCTAAATTATGAATGATTGGCCTTTAACTTAACCTTGTTCCCAACAATTTCCTATACCTTAACAAATGTCTATTAGCCTATTGTCTATTATTCTGTATTCGCAGCTCCTTCCTTGTCTTCCTGGCATGGGTCCAGGCCTAGATTCATTCCCCTGAGTTTTTCTCTCAGCCCAGCAATCCTGCCTAACCATTCCTTTTGAGCAATTGGCCGTTAAACTTTATATTAAACCAATTAAGGGCCTTAGGCAGGCAAGGTAAAAAGCACCCTATTTTCACATAATGATCAAATGTCCCACAGGTTTAACTTTTAATCATCCCCTTCTAGATTTAGCATTTTGCTTGATCTCAGGTCCTTCGTGTTTGTACTTTATTGACTGAGATACCTACTCAGGCCCTATTTTGCTTTGTTGGTAATAGAGGCTGAACTTAAATCTCTTAGTATCAGGAATTCTAGACACTAGCCAATAACCCCTAATTATAGCCCATAATTTACTACTTTTTAATTTAGAAACAAAATCTACCTCAATTTTGTGTGAATAAGAAATGTAATAAAAATTAATTATTGTCTCAGAATGCATAGCACTAGCCATTTTAACTAAACTAATGCTTATTTATGTTAACAATATAAAATTTTATTCCTGAGATGATCATGGTGTTTCATGCCTTTGAACCGAGGACTCAGGAGCCAAAAGCATGAATCTCAATGAATTCCAGGCCAGTCACAGATACATAATGAGGCCCTTTCTTAAAAACACAACAATGGAAGAGACAGAAGACTAAAAGTTGAAGCACACTGACTGTACTTACAGAGGATATGAGTTAACTCCCACCAACCAGATGGTAGCTCACGACCATCTACAATCAGATCTGTTGCCCTCTTCTTTTCTACCAGCAGACATTCAAGTAGGGTACTACATATGACAAAATAACTTTTAAAAAGGAAATAAAATGTCCTACTGGTTACTTGAAACCCATCACTGGGCCTCTGCTAGAGTTCCCTCAGCTAAAGACCACCAAATACTTGTTAGATCCCCATATCCTCTTGGGAACATCCTGAGTCCATGCATGCCGGATATTTTTTAAAATTAGTTCATGATTTTTTACATGTAGAACCTTGTTCTCTATATCTCCCTCAATTCCTTCCCTTCCTCTTATCATCTGTTGCCCCCTCACATTCACCCTGACCACCCTGCCACCCTATTCACCCACAATCAACACATAGGGCTAGGCCATCCAAGTGGGGTCATGTATTTATGACAGCGCATTTGAAGTGTTGATTAGAATGTCTCTTCTATGTCTAGGTTTAGGGGTATCCCTGGATTGGGGGAATGTGTTCTCAATGTCCTTTTGCGCACCAGGAATACATCCAGGTCCCACTGTATGAACTCCATTAGACAGCTCACACCTTCTAGCTGATACCCATCTCAGGGGTCTGAGTCAGTTCCATGCTGGATTCACAGCTATCAGTCTCGGGTCCTATTAGCTCCTCCTTCATCAGGTCAGCTGTCTCAATGTGTTTCTGCAACTCGATCTTGTCCTCTCTCTCTCTGTCTGCATCTGGATTCGAGTTAGACGCAGTGTTTACTTATGGGTGTTTGCTTCTGTTTTCTACAGAGATTAGATGAGGGCTCCATGTAGCGCTCGAGTTAGTTGCTGATGTCATTTTCAGGGAAGATCAATAATGGAAGCCTTTCCACTGTTGCTCAGATTGTTAGTTGGAGTCAGTCTTGTAGGTCTCTAGATATAACTTTAGGTTCAACTTTCTCTTCAAACCAATAATGACTTGCTCTTTTATGTTCTCTCCCTCTCTACCATGTTCTACTTTTTGTGCCTGGGTTACCTCATTCATGATTATTTCTTCAAGTGCCATCCACTTGCCTGTGGTTTTCAAGATTCCATTTTTTCTGTCTATTAGTAGTTCATTGTGTAGATGTGCCACAAGTTCTTTATCCATTCTTCAGTTGAGAGGCATCTGGGTAGCTTCTACGTTCTTGCTATTACAAATAATGCTGCTATAGATATAATTAAACACTTGCCTTTGTTGCATGAATGTGGATAATTTGGCTATATGGCTATGAGTGGGATTGCCAGGTCCTGTGGTTAACCAATTCCCATCTTGCTGAGGAATTTCCATAGCTATCTTGAAAATGGCTGTACAAGTTTGAACTCCCAAAAGCAGTGGAGGAGAGTTCCCCTTTCTACACATCCTGTCCAGAAGTACTCAGGAGCCAAAAGCATGAATCTCAATGAATTCCAGGCCGGTCAAAATTACATAATAGGCCTTTTCTTCAAACACAACAATGGAATGGATAGATGGCTAAAATTTCAAGCACACTGATTGTACTTACAGAGGATATGAGTTACTTCCCACCAACCAGATGGTAGTTCACAACCATCTACAATGAGATTGTTGCCCTCTTATTTTCTACCAGGAGATATTCAAGTAGGATATTACATATGATAAATTATTTTTAAATGAAACACAACGTCCTACTGGATACTGGAAACCCATCAATGGGCCTCTGCTAGAGTTCCCTCAGCTAAAGACCTCAAGATCTCTGTTAGATCCACTAATCCTCTTGGGCACATTCTGAGTCCCTACATACTGAATTTTTTAAAATTATTATTGTTTATTTTACATGTCGATTCCTATCCCTCACTTGATACCCTCCCTCCCTCTTACATTCTCTCCCCCTTTATATTCACCCTGACCACCTCCCCTTCCATTCACCCCCTCTCCAATATGGGGCTATGACATCCAGGTAGGGTCATGTATTTCTGAAATTGAGAGTTCAGTTTAAGGTATGGTTAGAGTTAGGGTGAGCATTATGGTTGGTGGTAGCGTTAGTGTTGGGTTCCTGAAGCCCAGGAAAGGAGTGAGAGCCCATGGTGAAAATAAAAGGAAAGGAAAGTAACGTTCAGATAGAAGAGAGTTTCCCCTTAGCAGTCTATGTAATTATTTGGGACCTTTGCTAAGCAATCAGTGGGATTAGAGATGTGGGAAGAAACATTTGAGGCACCCATAGATAATGTGACCCAGAGCCATAGGTCAACACCTCTACCAGAGATGATTAATAAAAGAGTAGAGCCGTGCTGCTATCATGCACCTGGGCTTGCCCAAGGATCCAGAGCTCTTGGGGATTGTACTGCAGAAGCAATGGGGGAAATGTGGGTAGGAGCAAGATGTGTAAACTGATGGACTACCTGTGAGGTCTAGACAGAGAGGGAAACATTGGAAAAACACGGAGGGCCAGAATTAGGGTTTGGTGTGATAGCAGAACCTGGATCCCAGAGACAGAAAGGTGAAACAGGAGCCCAGGTCTGAAGAAGGCATATGGGTTTCCCATCCTGTAGTGATTGTTGCCTCAAGGAATGGAGTCACCTTTGATACATGTGAACTTCCTGGAAGAGGATGAGGAGCTGTAGCTCTGGAGAACCCTGACATGCCCTTGGTCAGCACCCAAAGAGGAAGCAGAGGCAAGGAGCAAGTCCTATCCTTTTCTGAGGAAGCAGTGCAGCATGCAAAGTAGGGCTCCATCCCACACAGCTGCCTGCAGTCCAAGCATAGAGAGGAATGCTGCATGCCAGGCATTATCACTGAACTTCCAGGCCAAGACTGCCTTGTGGAAATTGTACAAGGATGTTCTGTGTCTTCCCAGTCCACACACAGAAGCCACCAGCTACAAGTGGCTAAATGATTGTCATAATAAACAGTCAATACCAGGCTCTTTCTTGACAAAAAATAGGCTTAGCTGCAAGTTTGTGGTGTTGAGGTACACTTGGCAAGTGAAATTCCACATGAAGATGCTATGTACACTAGGTACTTTAGTGAGGCTACCCTGGATGTAATATCAAAATCCTGGAGATGGTAAGGATGTGGGCAGCTTCTAAAAAGGTCAGAGGACCTAGTGTGAGACATATGACCCAGGAAATACAGGAGAAGAGCCATTTTTAAATTCTTAATTTTTATCTAAAAATACATAATAAAAACTATAGCTTCATATACATAGTAGTATCAAAGTTTCAGTTTTACTTTCCAAAATTTTTATTTAACAAATGTGACAGGAGCCTTCAGAACCCAGGAGAGGGTATCAGGTCTCCTGTTAAAAGAATTACAGATAGTTGTGACCCAACATGTGGATGCTAGGAATTGAACCGGGCGTGCACTTAACCACTGAGCCAGCCCTTGGTGCCCCAAGCCCTGCAGATATGCATTTGTTCAGAAAAGTGAATCCTAAGTGTTCCTTTCGGACTGTGGCTGATATGTCTTATTCAACCTTATAGGTAGGTTTCTCACCTGAAGCAAAATGCTGTGGATTTTTAGATGTCAGAGGTTTTCTAGAACCCAGGTATGCAAGGCTCAAATTCCTCAGGGCTTAATTTAAAAAAAAAAAAAAAAATTCCTCGAAGCTTTCCAAACAAACTAAGGAGTTTGGACTTTATCTTGTGGGGAACTAGAAGCTCAAGAGGGTAGTTATGTAGCAATGGAAATCACCAAGATGAGCAAATGATTGAAAGCTGCATGGCCTTCATATTAATAAGGTAAGAATATAGAATCTCGGGATGCACTTATTGGCCCACACCCATGCAGTCATGGCCCCCTCTTCTCCTCTTTAGGAAAGTGCATAAATGAACTTCAGTGTTGCGATTGTCATAGATGCTATGAAGTAAAGTTGAAGAAAGGGTTCTCCCACAAGCCAGAGTAGGCTCCTCTGAACACTAAAGTTTGTCTGAAACCTCAAAACCACCTGAAAGAGAAACAAACACCTCAAAGAGCTGAATTTGCTCTACTGCCCAATCCTCTACAGAGCTCTGAGTAACCAGTTAGGGCACATGGAGGGCTTTTGAGAATTTGTTTTATTAAATACAGCCCATGTTGAGGACTAAGTTATTGTATAAATTATCTAAAGCAGAAGTAAATGTTAAAAATCATTTCCAGTTATTTGCTTCTCTTTAGTATCAGCTAAGGTCTTGTGACCACACATGTCACTGTACGTGCATGGTGAGAATGCAACATGTGTTTTGCCACTAAATGTCTTCTCCCCAACCATACCTGGTGATAAGGTGGAAGCTCAAAATATCCTAAATTTGAGGTATTAGCACAGAAATTAACAAGCAGATGAGAGATTCTTCTTCAAAAAGTTAATATACTTCTGTCAGTCTAACATTAATGTTCACACACTGCATAACTCTCTCAGTGCAGAGGTCTCCTACGACCACACTCTTTGTAAATGTAGTAGTCCATCACTCAATGAATCAGCTCACATAAAAGTTACCAAGTTCATGTTTAGGGTGGTGTGATGATCTGACTATTTTATTTGCATTTACATGGACTGGGTGATTCTTTATACTACACATACACACACACACACACACACACACACACACACACACACACACACACCATAGAGACACAAAGGCAGAGAATTTCACTTACTGAGCCTCAAATATTGGAATGGCTTCCCAAGGCAGCTAAGACCAGATGCTGGCCTGGTCCCTGGTGTCAGGACTGAAAGAAGGGCACTGCCACCATTGTACTTACAAATGCCTTGGTAACTGTCCTGAGTATCTTTCTGAGGTGTCCAGTTCCTAAATATCACTATGTGACTAAGAACCCTACAGGAGAACTAATTTGTGATACCCAAAACATAAGTACATAGCTGGAGGCAGCAACAGCTGTTTGATCCAAACTCTTCACCATCATGCCCTTAGGTAGACACTCTACCTGGAGGGCTGTGGGTGGAGATGGCTCATTGGGTAAAAGGTCAGGGACAGTGGCACATGACTATTTCTCCAAATACAGAGGAGAGGGACATTATGGAGACAGGAGGAACCCTGCAGTGCATTAACCAGCCAGCCTAGCAGAATCCTTGTGATCCAGGTTCATTGAAGGGCAGTTTCTAGGCAGTAACTCGTTCACTGCTGAGATTAGCTTTGCTAAGGGTTTGACTCCTCAGTAATAGCTTCATGACCTTGGATTTGAGAAGCAAGAAGTTCGGATTTTTGTTGTTCTTTTGGTTTTTTTGGTTTTGTTTTTGTGTTTTTGAGACAGGATCTGTGTGTAATCACTATGTTCAACCAGGCTGATCTTGAAATCCCAGATTCTCCTTTCTCTCCAGTGCTAGAATTAAAGAAATCCACTACTATCCTGTTAGGAAAAGACTGTGTAAAATAAGACATGAGGGAAAAAAAAGGTCATGAAGGCAAACTTTTAAAAATATTGATAGATTTGTTTGCTTTTAATATTTATATTTATTTGGTGTGTATATGACTGTGTGTATGTACGAGCACATATAGGTGCCCTCCAAAAAAAAAAAAAAAAAAAAAAAAAAAAAAAAAGACATCATATCCCCTACAACACCTGGAGTTACAGGTGGTAGTGAGCTCATCCTGTGGAGGCTGGAAACCAAACTCTAATCTTTCTGCTTACTTGATTACTTTTTGAGATAGGGTCTCCAAAAACAGGCTAGCCTTGAACTTGCTATGTAGCTGTGTAGCTGAGGATGACCTTGAACCTCTGATCTTCCTGCCTCTACCTCTAAAATACTGGGATTATAGGTAAACACCACAATACATACCCAGTTTCTGGAGAGCCAGGAATAGAGCCCAGGGTCTCATGCATGTTAGACAAGCACTCTCAAAAAACAGAGCTACATATATCTCCAGCACAAATTGAACTTTCTGGAAGTTAAGAATTCTCTCCAATAGAAGACACTTAAAATTGGCCAGAAAGGCGACACAGTAAGAAATGAAAGTATTGGTATATAAAGCAGACATAGGGCCTGTAGCCAAAGTAGGGAAACAAATGCAAACCAATAGAAAAAGACAGCCCAGTAAAATCCAATCAAGGCCTCAGGCAGACATTTCAGAAACCGTGTGCTCTTTTGGTTGCCCAGTGAGCAAGTGGAAAGGTTGCAGACTTGTCAGTTGTCAGGGAAATCAACAGACTAATGGAACCATCAGTGCACAGTCATAAGTCTATACAAAAATGTAAAAACTTATTGGCAGGGCCAGTGAAATGGTAAGGTCAATTGCCTGGCTCCCACAAATTGTCTCTGAATTCCACCTCTGGTATGGGACCTTCTCCCAATACATTCTTGTTTAAAACACATACACAGCAAGAGAGACGGGGGGGGGGGGGGAGAATAAGAGAGAAATAGGAACATGCTAGAAGGTGCACACTAGTTCTGTTCATAGTAGCCACAAACTGGAACAACCCAAATATCCATTAGCATTAGAGTGGAATTAGGCATGGGTGAGGAAGAGGCCAAGTAGATGGAGAAGCTTAGGGTCAAACTGAGGGCCTCACAGGTGCTAGGGCAGTGCTCTGTTGCTGAGCCTCCAAACTCAACCTCTCTGTGCAAAAGTCATCTCTCCTCTGTAGAGCCCTGAGTCCCTGTCTATCAGGTTCAAGGACTTATCCCTTTAAATTGTTCCTGCATCTCCTATTTAGGTGAACTAGGTGGTGTGTACCAATCGAAAGTGCCCCAGTAGATCAAAAGAAGGCAAGAACAAGGCATCCCTTAGCAATTAAATGTTCCTGCCTTCTGAATGTCAGCTCTAGTGTGAGAGGGCTTTGTTTTCCTGTTGCACAGTGGTGCGTGACATATAAGTACTGTCATGTATGAATCCAAAAGAGGCTAAGGAAATGTGATCCTTTCTCTGTGCTCTGAAGTCAATACCCATTGCTGAGGAGGCTGACTTCCCTGCAGAGGCTTGGCTGGGTGTGGATTGCCTTACCACCTGTGGCATGTGTTAATGAGATTAGCAATTAAAAGGCAGGCAAGCAGTGGCTAGACACCAGGACCTGACTGAGAGCCAGATCAGGAAATGGAGAAGGCATGGCCTCAGTGGGGCACCCAGCTGCAATTCCTGTTTGCCTGCATCTCCTATGCCATGTTCTTGTCAAACTGTGTTGTTTACTGTACCTGTGCCAGATGGTACAGCAGAGTTGAGTGCCCACTAGCAGGATGCAGCAGCTGCCTGGACTCCTGTGGCAGTGATCCTTGATGTAGGCCAGATATCTCACTTGTTCCTAGATATCCCTAGATGCCCTTACCCTCTGTTAAAAAGAGACATCTTGTCAAATGTAGGAGCCTGGATTTATTTTGACTCTGATCAGCCATCAGTAACCGATAAACAGGGAAGGAGCTTGATCCTGTAGGCAGTGGATGGTCTGGCTGTCTAAAAGCTATGGCGACCATGGCTGTACTGGTCAAAGACTCTGACATGTTAACTTAGGGGCAGAAAGTAACTACAATAGCCCCCCATGCACTGGTGAGCAGGAGAGCATTGTCTGGCAGCCCACTGTCCAATGGATGGATGACCATGCCCACATGAATCACTGATGCACTACCTGCCACTCTTCTGCCTGAGAAGACTGATGAACAAGTAATTTGGGACTGTCATCAACTGCTGATTAAAGAGACAGGAGTTTGCAAAGATCTTACAAACTTCCCTGTGTCTGAGGAAGCACTAACTTGGTTCACCAATGGGAACAGTTACCTTGTGAAGGTAAAGAAAGGACTTGGACAGCGATGTGAATTAAACCTGCCCTGTTTGGGCCAGCAGCCTGCCAGAAGGAAACTCAGCATGAGAAGCTGAGCTCTTGGCCTTAATACAGGCCTTGCAGCCGGCCAAAGAAAAGAAAAAATCTGGAAACTTGTACACAGGCAGCAGTTATGCTTTTATAACTGTCCATGTGCACGGGGCTATCTGTAAACAAAGGGGACTTGCTAAGCTTTACTGTGAGCAAGTGAGAGAGCCAGAGATGAGCTGACAACTGCATTCCTCCACATTTTCTTCCCACTGTCCTGCTTGAGTCGCTGCTATAATTTTCTTTAGGGACAGTGACCTGGAGCATAAGCTAAGTAAGCCCCTTTCTGGCCTGCATAGTGTGTGGTCCGTGTTTTAGCACAGCAACAGAAGCACACCAGACCGGTAAGATATGATTTTCTCCTTTTCAACTGTGGTGAAGTGTAGGGAGCCGTCCCTGCATTCTCCATTACAAGATGGCGCCTGCATCCCGCTGGCGTTGAGAGTAAACAAGTCAGTGAGCAGGTGCAGGGTGATTTTTCCCTCCCTTGGCCTCTGCCTCTCCCGTGGCGTCATGATGGGCCGATGAGCTGCAGCCAATCAGGAGGTGACACGTCCGAGGCGAAGGTTATAAACCTATATAAGGGTTGGGTTTTGGGTATTTGGGGTCTCTGTTCTGTAAGCTTATGCTCTCCCTCTCAAGATGCATTCAAGCTTTACTGCAGAAGGATCCTGAGTGCGCTGCATCATTCTTGGTGGCGACAGGACTTCTGTTGCCAAAACCCGGGAACTGAGACCTCATCATCGTCAGCCCATCGGAGACCCCTTGACTACAAGGAGGATTCAGAACTGCTGGCATACGTGCTGGGAGAGGTAGGTCTTTTCTGGGCCTTGGTAAGAGGTCCCGGATAGCAAGTCAGAACCCGAGCATAATGAGAGGTTGGGCGCGTGCAGGAAAAAACCAGTCCCCCCCCCAAAAAAAAGTTAAAAAGACCCTCCCGGTGATTCTAATGACAAGGGAGTGTATTTGTCAGAAACCAAAGCAGTTAATTTGTCTAAGCTGGGTGTGGTTGCACATGCCTTTAATTCCAGCACTTGGGAGACAGAAGCAAGCAAATCTCTTGTGAGTTCAAAGTAAACCTGGTATGCAGAGTGAATTCCAGGACAGATAAGAGTTACACAGAGAAACCCTGTCTCAAAAAATGAAACAATAGAAGTAAAAGAAACAGAGTAATAATAAAGCCATGTAAAGATGAAAAGCTCAGAGAGAATCTGGTTACAGTATGCTATTGTGTTGTCTCTGCATTCATTGTTTGATTGCCGAGAAAATAACAACTGATAAAGGAAATGTTGCTGGATTAATTCAATTGATATATTTTAAAAATGCTTTGACTCCAAAATTTAAGTTCAAGGACAAGTTACTGGGAAAAAGGATTTCTATTTTTGTTTCAACAGGAAATAAAAAGCTGTGGATTCCTTCCAGACTAATGTGGTTTGATCAAGCCAGACCCCCTGAAACCTCGGTTCATATTGCAGAATAGGACCTTTGAGTTTGAGCAGATGCTTCGGGAGTTGAGAGCCGCCATTATTCAGATAAACTTCACGTGCCTTGATCTATCCTTGATGGAGGGACTATTGTGGTGGATTGCTTCAGCTGTTTCCTATTTCAAGGAATGGGTAGGGGTGGGATTGTTTGGTGCAGCCATTTGCTGCGGACTTGTGTTGCTTCTCTGGCTGGTGTGTAGGCTCAGGGCTCAAACTAAGAGAGACAAGGTAGTTATCACCCAGGTGCTTACAGCTTTGGAACAAGGGGCTTCCACTGATATTTGGTTATCTATGCTTAAGCAGTAGGCTGCTGGCTAGACAGCTCTTGCACGCCCGGAGCCTAGGCTCATTTCACAGGGTACAGTGTCAGGCTTGAGCAGCCCATGAGGGATGCTGAGCAAATTACTGATGGCTGTTCAGAGTCAAAACAAATCCAGGCTCCTACATTTGACAGGATGTCTCTTTTTAACAGAAGGTAAGGGCATCCTGGGATATCTAGGAACAAGTGATATATCCCACCTGCATCAAGGATCACTGACACCTGTATCCAGGCAACTCCCGTATCCTGCTAGTGGGCACTCAACTCCACTGTCCTATCTGGCACAGGTATGGGAAACACCACCCTATCCAAGCCCATGGCATAGGGGATACAGGCAAACAGGAACTACAGCTGGTTGCCTCACTGAGGCCATGCCTTCTCCATTTCCTGAGCTGACTCTCAGTCAGTTCCTGGTGTCTGGCCACTGCTGGCCTGCCTTTTAATTGCTAATCTCATTAACACCTGCCAGAGGGGGTAAGGGCAGACCCACCCTGCTGAGCCTCTGCAGGTAGGCAGCCCTCTTTGGCAAAGGGAATGAATCACATTTCCTCAGCCTCTTTTTGGATTCATCCATGGCAATACTTATATATCAAGCACCACTGTGCAACAGGAAAACACATCTCTCTCACGCTAGAGCTGACATTCAGATGGCAGGAACATTTAAGTGCTAAGGGATGCCTTGTTCTTGCCTTCTTTTGATCTACTGGGGCACTTTCGATTGGTACACACCACCTAGTTCACCTAAATAGGAGATGAGGGAAGAATTTAAAGGGATAAGTACTTGAACCTGATAGACAGGGACTGAGGGCTCTACAGAGGTGAGATGGCTTTTGCACAGAGAGGTTGAGTTTGGAAGCTCAGCAGCAGAGCACTGCCCTAGCACTTGTGAGGCCCTCAGTTTGACCCTAAGCTTCTCCATCTACTTGGCCTCTTCCTCACCCATGCCTAATTCCACTCTAATGCTGATGGATATTTGTGTTGTTCCAGTTTGTGGCTACTATGAACAGAACTAGTGTGCACCTTCTAGCATGTTCCTCTTTCTCTCTTATTCTCCTCCCCCACCCCTCTGTCTCTCTGTGTATGTGTTTCAAACAAGCATTTATTGGGAGCAGGTCCCATAGCAGGAGTGGAAGTCAGAGACAAATTGAAGGAGCCAGGCAAGTGACCTTGCTTTTTCACTGGCCCTGCCATTAAGTTTTTACATTTTTGTGTATACTTATGACTGTGCACTGATGGTTCCATTTGCCTGTTTATTTCCCTGACAACTGACAAGTCTGCAAACTTTCCACTTGCTCACTGGGCCATCCAAAGAGTCCTTGGTTTCTGAAATGTCTGCCTGAGCCCTTGATAGGTTTTTTGCTGGGCTGTCTTTTTCTACTGGTTTGCACTTGTTTCCCTACTTTGGCTACAGGCATTATATCTGCTTTATATACCAACAGTTTCATTTCTTACAGTGTTGCCTTTCGGGCCAATTTTAAGTGTCTTCTATTGGAGAGAATTCTTAACTTCCAGAAAGTTCAATTTGTGCTGGAGATGTATGTAGCTCAGTGTTTAGAGAGTGCTTTCCTAACATGCATTAGACCCTGGGCTCTATTCCTGGCTCTCCAGAAACTGGGCATGTATGGTGGTGTTTACCTATAATCCCAGTATTTGAGAGGTAGAGGCAGGAAGATCAGAGGTTAAAGGTCATCCACAGCTACACAGCTACATAGCAAGTTCAAGGCTAGCCTGTTATTGGAGACCCTATCTCAAAAAGTAACCAAGTAAGCAGAAAGATTAGAGTTTGGTTTCCAGCCTCGACAGGGTGAGCTCACTACCACCTGTAACTCCAGGTGTTGAAGGGGATCTGATGGCATTTTTTTTGGAGGGCACCTATATGTGATTTTACATAGACACACAAAATAAAAGTAAATATTAAAAACAATCTAATCTATCAATATTTTTAAAAGGTTTCCTTCATGAACTTTTTTCCCCTCATGTCTTACTTTACACAGTCTTTTCCTACCAGGTTAGTAGTGCCCTTCTTTTAGTACTTACTCCAGGGACCTACAGCTTCTCTGCCCTCTATAGCAGCCAGGTTATGGAGTCTCCTTACCTCTTTAGCCCATACACTTAGCACACAGCTATGATCTCCACCACCATGTTGAGCAGCAGGGACAGCATGCCTGCAGAGTCATTTAAGATGTCAAACCAGTAGTTCCCAGCCTCTATGGTGAACTCCATGCCGATGGCACAGTTGATGTGGCACACTAGACCTGGAACACAAGATCACTGCTCATCTCTCTGAGACTCCCTGAGTCATCCCACATTAGATGTCAACAAGAGCCATCCATCCCTAGGTGTGCTGTGGAGGGTGAGTTCCCACATCAGCTATAAGAGCTGCTTTGTAGGGGATTTCATAGCAGAAAAACAACAGCAACAGTTAGGGTATTGCTCTTTAGGGGACATCATATAACGACTGAAAGTCTTTGAATGCTGAATATACCAAAACATACCCTTGAGACTGTGAGAATTGTACTTAAATGTGGTGTGGGGTCCTAGAGAAGGATTGGTTTGGGAGGAAACTACAATTTACATAGGTGCTATCACATACCAGGGTCTGGTCATGTACCTTAGCAGATTAAACCTCCAAGGTAGTAGTCAGGGATCCCTTGTATACTGGGATGCCAGGGCTTAGTGTTGTCTGATATCTCCCTGTAGTACAACATGGCAGAGTCAATATTTGACTCCAGGTTTACATATGACTTCCTAAGGCTTTGCATGGTGCCTCTGAATTCATAGTAGCCCTTCCCACTGCCATACCATATTATGTCAAACACTGGGAGGCTCCCTCAGGAGAGGATTAAGTGCTGGATTGGGAGCTACATGCATTTATACTGTGGAACACAGATTCCCAATTTACGAAAAATAAATAAAATGCCAAGTGCCATCATGCTTCGAGGAATGGGGAAGAGGACACTTCCCACATGATATCTAGGACATGTGATCAGAAGTGACATTATCTATCATGGACATAGTGCCATCAGAGGCACATGAGGGTTCTCATGATCCTGGCTGGGTGGCAAGGTGGTGAAATAAAAAATGGGTCTCTGTGGTGCATATTACCTGTGCATACAGCTCCTAGAACAACTGATCCAAGTGGAGGTGAGTATCGCCAAAGCAGGAGCAGAGCTATACCAGTGCAGCCCTTCTGGAGTAGTCTTAGTAGCACATGGCCCCTAATAAGACCCCTCCACTGATTGTCTTGCATTTTGCCATCCACACATGCCCAGCCTCCACTGCCTGGTGTCCTAACCTCTAATGGCTGCCTTGGGTTGGTAACTGGAGAAGACCTTGATGTCTGTCATAGGGGTGAGGATGGCCGCTGTGTGTCCAAGCAGGCTCCCCCATACCCAGCATCAGCAGCAGCATGAAGAAGTAGAGAACTGACCATAGCTGGGACACTTCCATGCTTCTAATGGCCTCAGTGTAGATGATAAAGGCCAGGCCCATGCCCTGGAAAGCCTGCAGATGATTAATAGACACCAGTTACTCATGTGAGTCAGAGGGGACAAGAGTGGAACACCATAGTTCTAATGTGGAAGGTCTATCCTCCATGTGTTGCTGCACTCTTTCAGGTGTGTAACTGTAACACCAAAAATAAAAATCCAGAGACAGGTATTGGGGTTCAAGCTTCAAGCTGAAGGTCAGAGAAGCAAACCAGCCGAGCCACTAGCTCTTACATCTACCTCAGTCTATAAGGGGGTGATCCTGTCCCTGCAAGATGTCTAGCAAACCTAAGACTGCTGCCTCTCCTCAGGGTGCCTAGAGACCAAATCTCTCAATGCAGCCTGAGACATTGGGTTTCTGTTTTTTATATGCCTCTCTAGAGCTGGGATTAAAGGTATGAGCTGTGTTAATCTTTTAGACTGATTCACTCTAGTGTATCCCTGGGAGGTTTCACACTCCCAGAGATCCACCCAAAGCTTGTGCCTCCACTGTCTGGCTAGCTGTTATGGATGCTGGGATTAAAGTTATGTGTCACCTTTGCCTGATTGCAATAGCCTGTGACTGGCTTTGCTTTTTGAATCCTCGGGCAAGTTTTGACAAATCATACATAATATATCACCACATATAAATTTCTGGACTTTCAGACCTGGGCTCTTACTGGAGATAGTAGAACATTGGGTAAGTGCCTTGAAGTTTTGTAGCCCGCTGTCACTTCCTGTCTGTTCTTGGCTTCCTTGTCCATCAATAGTTAGTGTCTTAGGCTCATGAGTCTATTGTCATGAATTGTACAATCTTTGTCCACCATGATAGATTGTATGTCTCACTCAGGAGAGCAAAATAAGTACCTCCATCATGACCGTGTTAGTTATTTGTTTATAGCAACACAATTTGTTTTGACTGATACATAAATGTAAATAAGCTCAGTGGAGTAAGCACAGTGGGAATAGTAGGCTTCAGAAGCAGATAAGGATAACATGACATTGAGATTTTTAACTGAATATTAGATATCACACAACAATTATTTCACTATTATTAGCAGGAGCCATCAATTCTAAACAATGTAAGTGTTAAAATACTCCCTCCTGGGTACTCTGATCTCACTCTCCTGCCCATGACTACCACCGAAAGCAACACAAGGAAGACAATTTGAATCAATGACTTAAAAAAAATAGTGTTTTCAATAATTATCATAATTATTGGTTTAAATGTTATCTATAATGTTAATATTGGATTAGATATGGCTGAAGAGAGAAGGAGTGGACAGGGACTTATTTCTCAGGGTACTTCTATTCAATCAAACGTAGTTTGACATAAAGATGCACTTAAATTGGACTAATGGTGTCTGTATACACTGTGAACCTTAACATATCTTGATATATAATGGACTTCAATCATACAACAAGCTGCTGAAACTCAGATAATCACATCAGCTAGCCTGTGCGTGCCAGGTTGCCAACTGCTTAAAACAAAGTTCAAAGAAAGCAAATATAAGTTTTATCCATTGAGCACTGTGTATACTTCATTTACTATATCTTTTTAAATTTTATTTTATATGCATTGGTGTTTTGCTTGCATGCATGTCTGTGCGTTTGTCTCTTTCGTTTTTATGAAACCAGATATGAGTATAGAAAAGTGCAAGGATGGTAAAGGAACTACAAAATAATAAGAATACCAAATGGTTAAATTGAAATACAAGGCAGTTTAATTCTGGGGTGGTGGCACAATTTTTTAATTGTAGCACTTGGGAGACAGAAGGGCATTGGTTATTTGTGAGTTGGAGACCACCCTTGAATACAAACTATGGTCTAAGATGGGCAGGGCTATTTCACAGAGATAAGCTGCCAAAAATGTAGGTTATGCCAAACAGAAAAGAATGAAAAAAGGATCACCTAATACTTCTAGCAAGAAAGAACAATTATGACTTTGTTTCGTGCTTGACTTCTCCTATGGGGTAAAAAAATAACTAGGGTCCTGATACTCCAACCTCCTTTTCAGGTTAAGATTACAGGTATCAGTCATCATGCTCAACTTCCTTTTACAATTCCTACTGTAATAAAATATCCCTGAATTATAGCCTTGCATGTAATATCTTTGGTAGTAAATACAGATTGCTCCAATTTATACTGTAGTAAAACATACCTGAATTATTGCCCTGCTCCATGTTAAAAACAATCTTAATGAAATTCCATCCCCAAAAATGGCACAAAAGCAATATGTACTCAGCAGAATCTGTATTGCACAGCCAGTTTTTCACTTTCAATACAGTACTCAAATTACACAATACTTACACTAATATTCCCATGATCACCTCTTTGCTCATTACTATGAATACAGCAGATCCTGCTCCATTCCTACTGGATAAAGAAGGCAGTAGAGTGAGTATTATTCAAATATTGTAAAAATATAGTTTCACTAATCATTGTTTAAAAATTGCCTTATATTCAGGGAAAATAGATGAAATTAGTATACTCCACATGTTCTCATATGCCTAAATTCATATGAGTGAAAGTGAGTGTTTAAGGAAAAAACAGTATTTTTTAAATAGCAAATCTGCGTCATTTATATTAACTTAAGGAAAATGGTCTAATGTCATGGTCTTCTTGAAGGATCAATTATCCTTAACTTTGAAAGGCAGTCTGACTGCTAGTGTTATTCCATCTACACACATGGGTGGTATGCTTCTACTTTAATAGTAATTAGAACATGACATACCTAAACATTATCACTCAACTCTCCCTGGTGTTCCATATTTTCAGAATCGTCCTGGATGGCTGAATGGTGCACAGCTTTGATCATTAAAAGAGCCACAAAGTTTAAAGTTTGTTTGGTAACAACTATTTGTATCACTACATATACTCTGCTCTTATGTACCCATTTATTCTCTGGTGGTGGATGGTAGCTCAGACATATATATGAAGAAGGAATGGAGGACAGAAATCAAGTTTGGGGTGATACTGTCTACCTGTTTTTTTTTTTTGTGGATATAAAGCCTAAATTACAAGACTATGAGATTATTCCCTACATGTATTTAAGTGTGTTGCTTGTGAACCTGGTGACCACTGAAGTCAGAAGTCAGTGCTGGATTCCCTGGAATAGCAGTTAGGACAGTTGTAGTCAACCACATGGGCTGGAAACTGAAACCTGCTCCTATGCAAGAGCAGAATATGCTTGCAACTGCTCAACCTATCTTCAGCTGCTGTCTTATTTTTACGTATTTTGGAGATGAAGTTTCTCATTCCACCTATCTCTGACTCTCAATGTTGAAGTTAGAAGTATATGTAACCATTCTGTTTTTTCACTCGAGACAAGGTTCCTATATGATGCCCTGGCTGTCTTGAAACTTACTCTGTACAACAGGCTGACCTTTGGAGATCTTTCTGCCTCTGCCTCCACAGTACTGGTGTTAAACGCATAAACCACAACCCAGCAATCTGGATTAATTTTCAAGAATTGTGAGGATTGACTTGAGGTTTTCATGGCTTTGAGGGAAGTAGTTTTCAAATTAATCAATTTATTCAATGTTTCCTTACCCCTCTTTCAAACAAACACCAATGCCTCCCATTTCTCTAAAGTTAAAATATTATTATGCTCTGTAAAACGAAAAAAAAAAATTGTAAGCAGGGTGAATAGGGTAACTGCCTTCCACATTTGTCATATATATATCCCTCCTCCAACTAGAATGCTTTCCATTTGCATTGCTAAACTGACAACATATTCCTCTGTCTTAGATACCCACCAGCTTGTTTTGAACACCACAAAATTTAAGCCTAAACATATATCATTTTTTACTTTTACAAAAAAAAGCCCATGCATTTAGGTAGCTATGTATAGTGCAAGTTTATAATTGCAGCACTTGGAAATATGGATAGATGACTGCTAATATCTCCAAGCTGGCCTTAGCTACAAAGCAAGACCCAGCCTCAAAACAAATGAGTATTCATAAAGAAACTTAAATGTAACCATCTCATATTTAATGAGTGAAAAGTACAAACCAGTGGGATGGTACATGCCTTGCTTGGTACTCAGAAGCTTGAGACAGGAGTCACAAGTTCAAGGCCACAAAGGAATATATTGCTAAGAGCCTATCTTGGAAAAAGATCAAATGAGATGAAAATAAACAATAAAACATACATTTACTTCACCACAGTTGATAAGAAGAAAATCATATCTTCTTTTCCTGTGCTAAAACACTGACCACACACAATGCAGGCCAGAAAGGGGCTTACTTAGCTTATGCTCAAGGTCACTGTCCCTAATGAGAATTACAACAGCGATCAAGCAGGACAGTGGGAAGAAAGTGTGGAGGAATGCAGTTGTCAGCTCATCTCTGGCTCTCTCACTTGCTCACAGTAAACCTTAGCTCGTCCTCTTTGTGTACAGATAGCCCCGTGCACATGGACAGTTAAAAAAGCATAACTGCTGCCCTTGTACAAGCTTCCAGATGTTATCTTTTCTTTGGCCAGCTGCAAGGCCTGTGTTAAGGCCATGAGATCAGCTTCTCATGCTGAGGTTCCTTCTGTCAGACTGCTGGTTCAAACAGTGCAGGTTTTATTCACATCACTGTCCCAGTCCTTTTAGTGCTTCCCCTGCCAGAGGGAAGTCTGTAAGATCTTTGCAAACTCCAGTCTCTTTAATCAGCAGTTGATGACAGTCACAAATTACTAGTTCATCGGTCTTCTCAGGCAGAAGAGTGGCAGGTAGTGCATCAGTGATTCATTTGTGCATTGGTTATCCATCGGTCTGTGGGCTGCTGCACAATGCTCTCCTGCTCTAGTGCATAGGGGGCTATTGTAGTTACTTTCTGCCCCAAAGATAACTTGTCAGCATCTTTGACCAGTACAGCCATGGCAGACATAACTTTTAGACAGCCAGACTGTTGTTCTTTTGCTGCAGCTAATGCCTAAGAAACATACAAAGGAGACTCAGTGCCCACGTGGTGTTTATTGAGTTAAGGGAGAGAAAGAGGGCTTAGCTGTTGGCCAACTGAAAGATGGAGTGAGAGAGAGCAGCGAGACCAGAGACAGAGCAGAGAGACCAGAGAGAGGCAGAGAGAGAGCAGAGAGAGATAGGTACTTGGTGTAGTTGCTTTAAAAGAGGCTTGTGCATGCCTAACTGAGTCCTCTTGTTGCCAGGTAAAGCTGATGTAGAGATGGCAAGGCCATGAGCATCCTGCCCATCCTTGGGTCCGGGGTCAGCTGGCTGCTAGTTCGTAACATTTCCACATTTTATTGTTATTAAAAAAGGTGGGGGTTGGGCATGGTCCTCCACAGTTGTTGAAGTCAGAGGCTTTAAGGACATCTGCCTTCTGTTGATGGCATGAGACCTGTGGATTAGGAGCTTTTGGAAGACTTACCTACCGTTGGCCCAAGCAACGTGGAGAAAGTCTATTCCACTGTCCTCTTGTCCATGGTCCTTAGAGCCCTTTGCAGCAGTTGAGATGAAAGGCAGGATTGCTCAGTGGCTAGCATTGGAACTTTTGTGGGTGGAGTTTCTTTCAGTGTCCATCAGTCTTCTTGGAGGAAATGCGTGGTGCCAGCAGCTGGCCTGTCTCTCTGTTATAAAAGCTTTTTAAGGAAACATTTTAAATGCCATATTCTCTAGATCTCTGAGCATTTGAGGGCTGTCTGACTGTCTAGCATAACTTAGTATACAAAAATATGTCTTTAGTTACTTGTCTTGAGCACACAGGTGGCTAGGTAAAGCTTTATCCCTGTAATTAATTAATCTGTTTGGGCAACTGGATCCAAGCTGAGAGGCTGTGGAGGGATGTTTTACTCAGAGCCCTGAAGCCTGACTGTAACTGGTTTTAACTTAGTAGGTTACAGTTATCCCTGTAGAGGACAAAGAGATAGAGAAAAACTCCCTTTGATAATAGAGGCTTAACCTTTATAAACAGCTTACAGGAAAGACTGGGTGGCATAGATATTTTGTTAGCTTGAAATAGACATGTATAACCTTAAATGTTTACCACCATTAAAAAGGCGCATAACAATTTAGAAGTATTTGAGACTTAGTACAGTTGAATTTAAGTTGTATGAGTTAGCTTACATATACATAAATTTAAATTAAATGTACAGACACATTAAACAGGACTGGGTAAAACTGAGAAGACTAGAATGTGAAGCTATATATGACATAGTGAAAAAAAATTAGAGACAAAGAATAAAGAATAAAGCAAATAAAAGAATAAAAGCAAAAGGTAAATGAATTACAGGTTCTGTTGGTGGCAGAAGCTGGCTAGACCACCTCTGCCTAGGTGGCTGGTGTAGCAGAGGGAAGAACCATGGGGGGTGAGGCTAGGCCATGTGGTCAAGATGGTGGCTGCCATAAACATATCCCCAAAAACTAGCAGAAATCATAAAGTTTTGAGATAAAATTTTGACTTGAGTAGATGCTTCCTCAGCCCAGGCTCTGAGACAGGCTGCGGCAGTGGCTGTGGCAGCAGGAGAGTTTTAACGTGGCAGGAAGAGAACAGAAATAAGTTTAGGGTAAGAGATTATTTAGCAGAGAGATAGAAAAAACTCCTTCCATCTACCTGTTTGCTGGCAGTAATTTGAAAGATCCAGTAAAATATCAGGATCTAGAGAGCCTTTACCTGGCCAATTTGAATTATTTTCTAGGGGATATCTAGCCCACCTTTTCAGTACAAAGGTAAATAAGACTGGGTGCCTTAACAAGTGGCATCTATCAGGAATCCCAGTGGAGTGGTGAGGGGTATTTCCTTGGTCAGTTTATTCCCCATGGGTAGAGCAGAAAGTGACCATGCAGTCTTGGAACTCGTCAGCTCAAGAGTGTGGCAACACCGTAAATGAGAATGGCAGAGCTTTACTGGAAGCTCCTCAGCCCAAGTACTTTGCCAGGGCCAACAGGGGCTGGAAGGACTCAGCAGTCCTAGAGCAGAGCAGATATACCGCCAAGGTCGGTATGTCTTCCACCCGTGAGGAATGTACCCGACCTTAAGGAAATGGGTTAAAATTTAAAAGAGTACCTTACCTAATTGAAGTCAGTGTAGGGTAGTATTTCCTGCAAATGGGGTGGGCGGATGAGGGTGGGGGGGTGGATGGAGGCATACTTCTGGTATCTGAAAGAGTGTCTCTGGCTGCCGCCTGCCAGAAGAAGGCCACCAGTGACCCACATGGAGAGCCTGCCTGGGGTTCGGAACCAATGTTGTTCTTTTGCTGCAGCTAATGCCTAAGAAACACAAACACAAGACTCAGTGCCCACATGTAGTTTATTGAGCAAGGGGAGAAAAGAGGGGGTATCTGGTGGCCAACCAGAAGCAGGAGAGAGAGCAGAGAGACAAGAGAGAGAGAGAGAGCAAAGAGAGGCAGAGAGAGATGTGAGAGAGCAGAGAGACCAGAGAGAGCAGAGAGAGGCAGAGAGAGAGCAGAGAGAGAGCAAAGAGAGAGAAGCACTTGGAGAGCTTATTTTAAAAGAGGCTTGAGCATGTGTTGTAAGACCTTCAGAATGAGGAGTCTTCCAGAATGAGGAGTCGATACCCCAAGAACTCAGTGTCCAGTCCAGTTGCTGCAAAATGCAAGAGGCTTTAATGAACAGGAAACAATTGCACAAACAGGCTCCTCCAGCTTGCAGCTAGGGAGAAGCCCCCTCCCCTGGGCCCAGGTGTTTTTAAAGGCAAATGCACAAGCATAGGAAGGGGGTGGGACCCTCTTTCCATTGAGTACTTGACCCTTGGAGGCCTGATGGTCTGTCTATTAGGGTCAGCAGACCTTAGGGCTTCAGGTGTGCTAATTAACCTAGTCTGGGCAAACCAGAGTTACAGCTATCTCTTGACCCTATTTACCACCTGTTGTCTCACAGGAAAGGAGGGGCAGTGTGAATTCTTCTAATCTCAGGGACTTGTGAGTGGAAGCTAGCAAATTCCAAGGAACACATATTGGCTTCTAGGTTAGTCCATAATTAACATTACTTTTTAGGTCTTTCAGTGTAAATGAGTCCTCTAGCTGCCAGGTAAAGCTGACAAGGCCAAGAGAGTCCCACCCATCCTTAGGGCAGGGGTCAGCTGCCTGCTAGTTCCTAACACAGACCATCCACTGGCTACAGGATCAAGCTCCTTCCCTGTTTATCGGTTAATGATAGCTGTTCAGAGTCAAAATAAATCCAGGCTCGTACATTTGACAGGATGTCTCTTTTTAACAGAGGGCACACTGGGATATCTACGAACAATTGATATATCCTGCCTACATCAAGGATCACTGCCACTGGCATACAGGACCCTCCCGCATCCTGCTAGTGGGCACCCAACTCTGCTGTACTATCTGGCACAGGTAGGGGAAACACCACACTTGCCAAGCCCAAGGCATAGGATGTACAGGCAAATAATAACTGCAGCTGGTTGCCCCACTGAGGCCATGCCTTCTGAATTTCCTGAACTAGCTCTCAGTCAGGTCCTGGGGTCTGGCCACTGCTGGCTTGCCTTTTAATTGCTAATCTCATTAACACCTGCCAGAGGGGGTAAGGTGAGCCACAACCAGCCAAGCCTCTGCAGGAAAGGCAGCCCTCCTTAGCAATGGGTATGGACTAGGGAGCACAGGGAAAGGATCACATTTCCATGGCTTCTTTGGATTCACCCATGGCCATACTTACATGTCAATCACGACTCTCCAACAGGAAAACAAAGCCCTCTTATGCCAGAGCTAACATTCAGATGGCAGGAACATTTAATGCTAAGGGATGGCTTGTTCTTGCCTTCATTAGACCTACTGGGGAAGTTTCGATTGGTACACACCACCTAGTTCACCTAAATAGGAGATGCAGGAACAGTTTTAGGGATAAGTACTTGAACCTGATAGAAAGAGTTTCAGGGCTCTACAGAGGAGAGATGACTTTGGCACAGAGACATTGAGTGTGGAGGCTCAGCAGCAGAGCACTGCCCTACCACCTGTGAGGCCCTCAGTTTGACCCTAAGCTTCTCAATCTACTTGGCCTCTTCCTCACCTGTGGTGTCTTACAATCAGGTTGTGAGCAACTGCTGTGAGGCCCCTGGCAGCTAGAGAATCTTATTCCCTAGGCTAGGAGGAGACCTAAGATTTTGTTGCTTTTGCTGAACCTGACAGCACCAATGACTTAGGGTCTGTGTCTCCACTCCACCACTGGTTAAGCTGTCTGACTTTAACACCTCTGACTGTTTCATCCTCAATAGAAAACAAACATAAATCCCTGCTACCCCCACCCCTATCCCAACAAGCATAAACTACCTATCCAAGAAAATTTCACCTTCAAACAGTAAAGAAAGCAGGCACAATGCAACAGAAGGCACTCTGGCTATTTAAGCTTCATATTATAGGTTCTGGTCTGCTTCCCCCCATGCATAATTCCAGTCTAATGCTGATGAATATTTATGTTGTTTCAGTTTGTGGTTAATATGAACAGAAATAGTGGGCATATTCTAGCATATTCCTCTCTCTCTTATTCTCTATCTCTCTCTCTCTTTGTCTGTGTGTGTTTGAAACAAGCATTTATTGGGAGCAGGTGCCACAGCATGAGTGGAAGTCAGAGACAATTTATGGGAGCCAGGCAAGTGACCTTACCATTTCATTGGCCCTGCTGTTTAGTTTTTACATTTTTGTGTAGACTTATGACTGTGCACTGATGGTTCCATTTGCCTGTTGATTTCCCTGACAACTGACAAGTCTGCAACCTTTCCACTTGCTCACTGGGCCATCCAAAGAGCCCGCGGTTTCTGAAATGTCTGCCTGAGCCCTTGATCGGTTTTTACTGGGCTGTCTTTTTCTACTGGTTTGCACTTGTTTCCCTACTTTGGCTACAGGCCCTATGTCTGCTTTATATACCAACAGTTTCATTTCTTACTGTGTTGCCTTTCTGGCCAATTTTAAGTGTCTTCTATTGGAGAGAATTCTTAACTTCCAGAAAGTTCAATTTGTGCTGGAGATGTATGTAGCTCAGTGTTTAGAGAGTGGCTGGTTAATGCACTGCAGGTATCCTCCTGTCTCCATATTGTCCCTCTACTCTATTTGGAGGACTATTTGGAGAAATAGTCATGTGCCACTGTCCCTGACCTTTTACCCAATGAGCCATCTCCAGCCCCAGCCATTCAAGTAGAGGGTCTACCTAACAGCATGATGGTGAATAGTTTGGATCAAACAGCTGTTGTACTTATGTTTTGGGTATCACAAATTAGTTCTCCTGTAGTGTTCTTAGCCAGATAGTGACATTTAGAAACTGGACACTTCAGAATGATACCAAGGACAGTTACCATGGGATTTGGTGGTACAATGGTGGCAGTGCCCTTCTTTTAGTCCTTACACCAGGGACTAGGCCAGCATCTGGTCTTAGCTGCCTTGGGAAGCCATCCCAATATTTGAGGATCAGTAAGTGAAATTCTCTTCCCTTGGTCTCTGTGGTGTGTGTGTGTGTGTGTGTGTGTGTGTGTGTGTGTGTGTGTGTAGTATAAAGAATCACCCAGTCCAAGTAAATGCAAATAAAGTAGTCAGATCATCACATCACCCTAAACATGAACTTGGTAACTTTTATGTCACCTGCTTCATTGAGTGATAGACTACTACATTTACAAAGAGTGTGGTCGTGGAGAACCTCTGCAAGGAGAGAGTGGTGCCGTGTGTGAACATTAATGTTAGACTGACAGATGTATATTACCTTTTTGCAGAAGAATCTCTCATCTGCTTATTAATTTCTGTGCAAATACTTCAAATTTAGGCTATTTTGAGCTTCCACCTTATCACTAGGTAGGGTTGGGAAGAAGACATTTAGTGGCAAACCACATGTTGAATTCTCACCATGCATGTACAGTGACATGTGTGGCCACAAGATCTTAGCTGATAGTAAAGAGTAGCAAATAACTGATAATAATTTTTAATATTCACTTCTGCTTTAGATAAATTATACAATAACTTAGTCCTCAACATGGACTGTATTTAATAAAACAAATTCTCAAAAGCCCTCCATATGCCCTAACTGGTTATTCAGAGCTCTGTAGAGGATTGGGCAGTAGAGGGAATTCAGCTCTTTGAGGTGTTTGTTTCTCTTTTGGGTGGTGTTGAGGCTTCAGACAAGCTTTAGTGCTCAGAGGGAGCCTTGTTGGCTTGTGGGCTTGTGGGAGTACCCTTTCTTCAGACTTTACTTTCATAGCATCTATGACAATCACAACACTAAAGTTCATTTATGCACTTTCCTAAAGAGGAGAAGAGGGGGTCATGACTGCATGGGTGTGGGCCACTA
This sequence comes from Phodopus roborovskii, assembly GCF_943737965.1. Lineage (NCBI taxonomy): Eukaryota > Metazoa > Chordata > Mammalia > Rodentia > Cricetidae > Phodopus > Phodopus roborovskii. Next base: position 18,144 of record NW_026126947.1, on the reverse strand, counting down.
AGTGCATCCTGGGATTCTATCTTCTTCCTTTTTATTATGAAGGCCATGCAGCTTTCAATCATTTGCTAAACTTGGTTATTTCCATTGCTACCTAACTACCCTCTAGAGCTTATAGTTCCCTACAACATAAAGTCCAAACTCCTTAGTTTGTTTGGAAAGCTTTGAGGATTTTTTTTGTAATTTTATATAACAAAGTCCAATTAAATGAAAACAAACATTCATACACAATATTTGGGAATTTGGGCGTCGTTCTTTCCAAACTACTTCCTGCTGGTAAGGGGCGCTATCTTGGGGGAATCGAAAGAAGATTCAGATATCCTAGCTGTAGTCTGTAGGGCTGTTTTGTCCAGCTGTTTGGAATGCAGGACCAACTTGTACTCTGTTTCAGGCGGTCTGGTGTGATCAAGCCACATTAGCCTGTAAGGAATCCACATCTTTTCATTTTCTGTGGAAACAAAAATAGAAATCCTTTGCCACAGCTTTGTTCTTCAACTTAAATTTTGGAGACAAAGTGTTTTTTTTTTTTTTTTTTTAATTTATTATTTTACATGTCGATCCGAGTTCCGTTTCCCTCCCTCCTTCCTCCCCTCCCAGCCCTCCCTCCCTCCCTTCCCTCCCTTTTTGTCCTCTCTGCCCTCTCTCCCATGCACTCTAAACACCCTCCCCTCCCAGCCCCCCACCACATTACCATATGTGAGAAGGCAATCAGTTGGGGTCATGTAAGTCTGAGGTCCTGTGAAGTAGGGACTAGGCTTCTCTCCTATCTCTAGAATGAGGCAGTTATCCATCCATGGGGGATATGTTTGCAAAGTCCTTTTTGGCTGGGGATACATCCTGGCTCCACTGTCTGAGGTCTCTTAGACACTCCAGACAGCACGGCTGAGACCCATATTCAGGGGGGTCCAAGTCAGTCCCATGTTGGCTTCCCAGCTATCAGTCTAGTGGCCTTTAGTTCCTCCTTGTTCAGGTAAGCTGTCTCTACGTACTTCTACCGCATGGTCTTGTCCTCTCCATCTGCTTCTGGGTTGTAGTTCGGCTCAGTGTTTATGTATGGGTGTTTGCTCCTGTTTTCAACAGGCATTAGTTGAGCACTCCATGGAGAAGTTAGTTGTTGATCTCACTCTCCTGGAAGGGCATTTATGATAGCCTTTCCAAGGAAGCTGAGATTGTTAGTTGGGAGCAGTCTTGTAAGTTCCTCGACCTTTCTTTGTGTGCACCTTTATCATCAAACCAATATTGGCTCCCTCTTTTATGTTCTCTCTCTCTGTCTCTGACTCTCTCTCTCTTTCCTATTTTCCATTCCTAACCAGGCTCAATCCCTCTGGTAGCACATGCCTTCCTCTCCTCCCTCTCATTTTCTCATACTTCTCTCTCCATTAGCTGTCTTCCCCACTTCCACCTGAGGTATGGGGGACTTCACTCCCAGTTCTGTGAGGGACTTTATATGATCTTAGAATACAACTTGTATCCTAGTTCCTCTTAGTGATGTGAATTATAGGCTGGTGATCATTTGATCTAGTTCTAAATTCTAGCACCCACATGGTGGGTCACAACTATCTGTAATTCTCTTAACAGGAGACCTGATACCATCTCCTGGATTCTGAGAGCTCCTGTCACATTTATTAAATAAAAATTTTGGAAAGTAAAACTGAAACTTTGATACTACTATGTATATGAAGCTATAGTGTTTATTATGTATTTTTAGATAAATATTAAGAATTCAAAATGGCTCTTCTACTGTATTTCCTGGGTCATATGTCTCACAATAGGTACTCTGACCTTTTCAGAAGCTGCCCACACATCCTTACCATCTCAAAGGATTTTCATAATGCGTCCCACGGTAGCCTCACTAAGGTACCTAGTGTACATAGCATCTTCATGTGGGAATTTCACTTGCCTATTTTTCGTAAAGAAAGACCCTGGAATTGACTGTTTATCGTGACAATCATTTAGCCACTTGTAGCTGGTGGCTGCAGTGTGGATTGGGAAGACACAGAACATCCTTGTACAATTTCCACAGAGTCAGTCGTGGCCTGGAAGTTCAGTGATAACGCCTGCCATGCAGCATTCCTCTCTATGGAGCTGCAGGCAAGGTGTGTGGGATGAGGCCTATGTTGAAGCCTTTGCAATGCTTATTCAGAAAGGTGGGACTTGCTCCTTGCCTCTGCTACCTCTTTGGGTGCTGACCAGGGGCATGTCAAGGTTGTCTAGTGCTACAGCTTCTCATCCTGTGCCAGTAATGTCACATGTATCAAAGGTGACTCCATCCTTTGAGGCAACAATCACTACAGGATGGGAAACTAATGTGCCTTCTTCAGACCTGGGCTCCTGTTTCCACCTTTCTGTCTCTGGGCTCCAGGTTCTGCTGTCTCACCAAACCCTGATTCTGGCCCTCTGTGTTTTTCCAAACTTTCCCTCTCTGTCTAGAACTCACAGGTAGTCCATCAGTTTACACACCTTGCTCCTACAAACATTTCCCCATTGCTTCTGCAGTACAAACCCCAAGAGCTCTGGATCCTTGGGCAACCCAGAGTGCATGATGTCAGCAGGGCCCTGCTCCTTTATTAATCATCTCTGGTAGAGGTTTTGACCTTGAGCGCTGGGTCACATCATTTATGGGTGCCTCAAATGTTTCTTCCCACATCTCTTATCCCACTGATTGCTCAGCAAAGGTCCCAAATAATTACATAGATGGTAAGGGTAAACTCTCTCTCCATCTGAAGTTTACTTTCCTTTCCTGTTATCTTCGGCATGGGCTCTCACTCCTTTCCTGGGCTTCAGGAGCCCAACCCTAATGCTACCACCAACCATAATGCTCACCATAACTCTAACCATACCCTAAATAGAACTCTCATTGTCAGAAATACATACCCTTGCTGGATGTCATAGCCCCATATGGGGAGAGGGGGTGAATGGGAGGGGTAGTGGTCAGATGCAAGAGAAGGGGGACAGAATGTAAGAGCGAGAATGGGTGGGGAGTGAGGGATAGGAATCAAAAAGTAAAATAAACAATAATAATTGAAAAAATTCAGTATGCAGGGGTTCAGAACGTGCCCATGGGAATAGTGGATCTAACAGAGATCTTGAGGTCTTTAGCTGAGGGAACTCTAGTAGAGGCCCAGTGATGGCTTTCAAGTATCAAGTAGGACGTTTTTATTTCATTTTAAAAAATTATTAATCATATGTAGTATCCTACTTGAATATCTCATGGTAGAAAAGACAAGGGCAACAATCTCATTGTAGATGGTTGTGAACTATCATCTGGTTGGTGGGAAGTAACTCATATCCTCTTTAAGTACAACCAGCATGCTTGAACATTTAGCCATCTATCCATTCCATTGTTGTGTTTGTAGAAAAGGCCTCATTATGTAGTTTTGACTGGCCTCAAATTCATTGAGATTCAGGCTTTTGGCTCCTGAGTACTGTTGGACAGGATGTGTAGAAAGGGAACACTCCTCCACTGCTTTGGGAGTTCAAACTTGTACAGCCATTTTCAAGATAGGTATGGCAGTACCTCAGCAAGATGGCAATTGGTTTACCACAGGACCTGGCAATCCCCCCCCCCCCCATATGCATATACCCTTATTAACCACATTCATGCAAACAAAAATGTGTTTAATTATACCTATAGGAGCATTATTTGTAATAGCCAGAACCTAGAAGCTACCCAGATGCCTCTCAGCTGAAGAATGGATAAAGAATTGTGGCACATCTACACAATGGACTACTAATCTACAGAAAAAAATGGAGATCTGGAAATGCACTGGCAAGTGGATGGTACTTGAAGAAACAATCATGAATGAGTAACCCAGGCACAAAAAAGTAGAACATGGTAGAGGAAGATAACATAAAAGAGCAATTCATTATTGGTTTGAAGAGAAAATTGAACCTAAAGTTATATCTAGAGACCTACAAGACTGACTCTAACTAAGAATCTGAGCTACAGTGGAAAGGTTTCCATTATTGACCTTCCCTGAAAATAAGATCAACAACTAACTTATGTGCTACATGGAGCCAAGTGCAAACCAGTGGAAAACCCATCAGTAAACAGCCCAGTAAAAACCGATCAAGGGCTCAGGGAGACATTTCAGAAGCCGCGGGCTCTTTTGAGTGGCCCAGTGGCATAAGTGGAAAGGTTGCAGACTTGTCAGTTGTCAGGCAAAACAACAGGCAAATGGAACCATCAGTGCACAGTCATAAGTCTACACCAAAATGTAAAAACTTAATGGCAGGGCCAGTGAAATGGTAAAGGTCACTTGCCTGGCTCCCTCAAATTGTCTCTGACTTCTACTCCTGCTATGGGACCTTCTCCCCAATAAATGCTTGTTTAAAACACATACACAGACAGACGGGGAGGGGGGAGTGAAATAAGAGAGAAAGAGGAACATGCTAGAAGGTACACACGAGTTCTGTTCATAGTAGCCACAAACTGGAACAACACAAATATCCATTAGCTTTAGAGTGGAATTAGGCATGGGTAAGGAAGAGGCCAAGGAGATGGAGAAGCTTAGGGTCAAACTGAGGGCCTCACAGGTGCTAGGGCAGTGCTCTGAAGTTAAGCCTCAAAACTCAACCTCTCTGTGCAAAAGTCATTTGTCCTCTGTAGAGCCCAGGTTCCTGTCTATAAGGTTCAAGGACTTATCCCTTTAAATTGTTCAGCATCTCATATTTAGGTGAACTAGGTGGTGTGTACCAATCGAAATTACTCAGTAGATCAAAGAAGGCAAGAACAAGGCATCCCCTTAGAGTAAAACGTTCCTGCCATCTGAATGTCAGCTCTGGCGTGAGAGAGCTGTGTTTTCCTGTTGCACAGTGGTGCTTGACCTACCGTATTGCCATGGATGAATCCAAAAGGAGGCTGATTAAATGTGATCCTTTTCCCTGTGCTCTGAAGTCCACACCCACTGCCAAGAGGGCTGCATACCTGCAGTGTCTCAGCAGGGTGGGTCTCCATTACCCCTCTGGCAGGTGTTAATGAGGTTAACAATTAAAAGGCAGGCTGGCAGAGGGCAGACACCAGGTCGTGAGCCAGAGGCCAACTCAGGAAATGGAAGGCATGGCCTCAGTGAAGCAACAACTGCAGTTCGTGTTCGCCTGCACCCTATGCCATGGGCTTGGAAAGTGTGGTGTTTCCCGTACCTGTGCCGGATGGTACATTGGAGTAGAGTGCCCACTAGCAGGATACAGGAGCTGCCTGGACGCGGGGGCAGTGATCCTTGATGTAGGTCGGGTATATCACTTGTTCCTAGATATCCTAGGATGCCCTTACCTTCTGTTAAAGAGACATCCTGTCAAATGTAGGAGCCTGGAATTGTTTTGACTCTGAACAGCCATCAGTAACCGATAAACAGGGGAAGGAGCTTGATCCTGTAGGCAGTGGATGGTCTGGCTGTCAAAAGCTATGATGGACATGGCTGTACTGGTCAAAGACTCTGACATGCTAACTTTGGGACAGAAAGTAATTACAATATTTTGTGTACTGGTGACCAGGAGAGCATTGTCAGGCAGCCCACAGAACAATGGATGTCCAATGCCCACATGAATCAATGGTACACTACCTGCCATTCTTACGCCTGAGAAGATTGATAAATAAGTAATTTGGGACTGTCATCACCTGCTGATTAAAGAGGCAGGAGATTGCAAGACATAACAGTCTTCCCTCTGGCGATGGAAACACTAACTTAGTTCACTGATGGGAACAGTTACTTTGTGAAAGGTAAAGAAAGGACTGGGACAAGGATGTGAACGAAACCTGCATGGTTTGAGCCAGCAGCCTGGCAGAAGGAACCTCAGCATGAGAAGCTGAGCTCTTGGCCTTAACACAGACCTTGTAGCTGGCAAAAGAAAAGAAAAAATTTGTAAACCTGTACACGGACAGCAGTTATGCTTTTATAACTGTCCATGTGCATGGGGCTGTCTGTAAACAAGGGGACTGGCTAAGCTTTACTGTGACAGGTCAGAGGCGAGAAGATGAGCTGTGACCTGCATTCCTCCACATTTTTCTCCCCCACTGTCCTCCTTGATGCTGCTGTAATTCTCATTAGGGACAGTGACCTGGGCATAAGCTAGAGTAAGCCCCTTTCTGGCCTACATTGTGTGTGGTCAGTGTTTTAGCACAGCAACACATGTGCACCAGAATGGTAAGAATATGATTTTCTTCTTTTCACCTGTGGTGAAGTAAATGTATGTTTTATTGTTTATTTTCATCTCATTTGTTCTTTTTCCAAGATAGGTCTTAGCAATACAGTCCTTTGTGGCCTTGAACTTGTGACTCCTGTCTCAAGCTTCTGAGTACTGAGCAAGGCATGTACCATTCCACTGGTTTGTAATTTTCACTGCGTAAATAAGACATGGTTACATTTAAGTTTCTTTATGTATACTTATTTGTTTTGAGGCAGGGTCTTGCTTTGTAGCCATGTCCAGCTTGGGAGGTAGTAGCAGTCATCCTGTCCATACTTCCAAGTGCTGCAATAATAAACTTGCACTACACATAGTTACCTAATCCATGGGGCTTTTTTTGTAAAAGTAAAAATGATATAGGTTTAGGGCTTAAATTTTGTGGTGTTCAAAACAAGCTGGTGGGTATCTAAGACAGAGGAATGTGTTGTCTGTGTAGCAATGCAAAATGGGAAAGCATTCTCGTTGAAGGAGGGATATATATGATAAATGTGGAAGAACCAGTTAGCCCTATTCACCCTGCTTACAATTTTTTTTTGTTTTACAGAGCATAATAATATTTTAACTTTAGAGAAATGGGAGGCATTGGTGTTTGTTTGAAAGAGGGGTTAGGAAACACGGAATAAATTGATTAATTTGAAAAACTACTTCCCTCAAAGCCATGAAAACCTGAAGTCAATCCTCAACAATTCTTGAAAATTAATCCAGATTGCTGTGTTGTGGATTATGCCTTTAACACCAGTACTTTTGGAGGTAGAGGCAGAGGCAGAAAATTCTCCAAAGTCAGCCTGTTGTACAGAGGTAAGTTTCAAGACAGCCAGGGCAGCCTATAGGAACCTTGTCTCGAGTGAAAAAACATAATGGTTGCATATACTTCAACTTCAACATTGTAGGTGGAATGAGAAACTTCACCACTCAAAATACATAAAAATAAGACAGCAGCTGAAGATAGGTTGAGCAGTTGCAAGCATTTTCTGCTTTTGCATAAGAGCAGGTTTCCCCAGTTTAGCCCATGTGGTGGACTACAACTGTCCTAAACTGCTATTCCAGGGAAATCAGCCCTGACTTGTGACTTCAGTGGTCGCCAAGTTCAAAAGCAACACACGTAAATACATGAAGGAAAGAATCTCATAGTCTTGTAAGTTAGGCTTTATATCAAAAACCCAGGTAGACAGTATCACCCCCAATTCTTGATTTCTGTCCTCCATTCCTTCTTCATATATATGTAAGAGCTACCATCCACCACCAGAGAATAAATGCGTACATAAGAGCCGAGTATATGTAATATTACAAATAGTTGTTACCAGACAAACTTAAAACTTTTGGCTCCTTTAATGATCAGCCCTGTGTACCACTCAGCCATCCAGGATGATTCTGAAAATATGGGACACCAGGGAGAGCTGAGTGATAATGTTGAGGGTATCTCATGTTCCAATTACTATTAAGAGTAGAAGCATACCACCTATGTCTGTAGATGGAATAACACTAGCAGTCAGACTGCCTTTCACAAGTGGATAATTGATCCTTCAAGAAGACCATGACATTAGAGCATTTTCCTTGAGTTAATATAAATGATGTAGATGTGCTAAATAAAAAATACTTTTTTTTCTTAAACACTCAAGTTCACTCATGTGAATTTAGGCATGAGAACCTTTGACTATAATAATGCATCTGTTTCCCTGAATATAAGTCAATTTTTAAACTATTGATTAGTGAAACTTTATTTTACAATATATATATAATACTCACTCTACTTCATTCTTTATATACTAGGAATGGGGCAGGATCTACTGTATTCTTAGTAGCAGCGCAAAGAGGTGATCATGGGAATATTAAGAGTAAGTACTATGTAAATTCAGTTCTGTATTGAAAGTGAAAAACTGGCCGTGTTTATACTTGCAATACAGTTTTGTAATTACATATTGCTTTTGTCCCATTTGTGGGGATGGAATTTCATTAAGATTGTTGTTAACTTGGAGCAGGGCAATAATTCAGGGGTGTTTTACCACAGTATAAATTGGAGCAGTCTCTATTTACTACCAAAGATATTACACGCAGGGCTATAATTCAGGGATATTTTTTACTACAGTAGGAATTGTAAAGGAAGGTGAGCATGGTGACAGATACCTGTAAGCTTAACCTGAAAAGGAGGTTGGAGTATCAGGGACCCCAGTATTTTTTCTAGCAAGTCAAGCCTGAAACAAAGTCCTGTTGTTTCTTTCTTGCTAAGAGAGTATTAGGTGATCATTTTTTACAATATTTTCTGTTTGGCATAACCTACACTTTGGCAGTTTATCTCTGTGTAATAGCCCTGCCCATCTTGTATAGTTTCTATAGTGGGGTGGTCTCCAACTCCACAGGTAACCACTGCCCTTCTGTCTCCCAAGTGCTACATTTAAAAAATTGTGCCACCACCCGAGGCTTAAACTGCCTTGTATGTCAATTCTAACCATTTGGCAATTCCTATTATTTTGTAGTTCCATTACCATCCTTGCACCTTACTATAATCATATCTGGTTTCATAAAAAAAGAAAGAAAAGTCTCCATTAACTAGAAAAGAATTGGACACTCCAAGTAGAATATCTCAAAAAATGTAAAAAGAGAGTCATAGCATAAACTACTCTTATAACAATATGAGGAACTCTGTAAACTTCTTCATAGGCCTGTGTATGATGTGCATATCACCTCTGACCCAACTGTGGAGAAGCCGAACCTGTTCCAACAACATGTGGCAACTTTGAGGCAAACAAGGTATGCTGCTGCATTCATTCCCCCATAAAATTTGATTGGAATTTATGTATCTCATAATAATTTTGATTGTTTTTAAAAGATTAGGAATGAACAGTTTGTCAATATTAATAAACATATCATATTGTGTATGAAAAAATTGGAACTAACTTCAGATTCAATTTTGAAAAAGATGGAGTGTGTCAATTTCAAAGTGTATTTTCTGTGTCATTGCAGAGTATTGTGGCACTACATATGTTGCTTTTGCAGGTAATATGTGTTCAGATTATGCAGTATCTCTGGCTTGTATTTATCAGTTGAAAAACCTGACAGCTTTTGCCTTAATTCTAAATAAGGAGGCCAGTTTGTATTAAGGGATGCTGAGGTAGGCATCACTTCAGTTTTTGATGAGCCTTGTACACAGGGTGAGTTTGGGACAGGCAGGGATACACAGGGGAAACCCTTTCTCGAGTAAACGAGCAAGAGGACAAAATATGTGAAGACACCCAACCATATTACAATGTGGAATAAATCTGTTTGTTTACTGTGTGTATGTGTGTGTGTGTGGTGCGGGGTGGGTGTGGGTGTGTTTGTTTATGTTATGGGGGAGAGAGAGACAAGCACAGATAGACAGAGACAGAGCAATAGAGTGATCACGTGTCAAAGTCAATTCAATTCCAATTGTCCATCTTATTTATCAGGTTCACATTTATGAAAGGTAAACTTTTCTGCCACTGAGACTTTTGATCTCTCTCACCTTTCCAGTGCTATTATGTAGTTGGACTTTCTTCTTGTCAGATTTTCTTGGAACAATCCATCCCCAAATAATGACACAGACATTTCTAAATCATGAATGATTGGCCTTTAACTTAACCTTGTTCCCAACAATTTCCTATACCTTAACAAATGTCTATTAGCCTATTGTCTATTATTCTGTATTCACAGCTCCTTCCTTGTCTTCCTGGCATGGGTCCAGGCCTAGATTCATTCCCCTGAGTTTTTCTCTCAGCCCAGCAATCCTGCCTAACCATTCCTTTTGAGCAATTGGCCGTTTAACTTTTTATTAAACCAATTAAGGGCCTTAGGCAGGCAGGGTAAACATCACCCTATTTTCACATAATGATCAAATGTCCCACAAGTTTAGCTTTTTAATCATCCCCTTCTAGATTTAGCATTTTGCTTGATCTCCAGGTCCTTCGTGTTTGTACTTTATTGACTGAGATACCTACTCAGGCCCTATTTTTGCTTGTTGGTAATAGAGGCTGAACTTAAATCTCTTAGTATCAGGAATTCTAGACACTAGCCAATAACCCCTAATTACTAGCCAATAATTTACTATTTTTAAATTAAGAAAACAAAATCTACCTCAATTTTGTGTGAATAAAGTATAATAGCCTGAGTATTGTCTCTCAGAATGCACAGCACTAGCCATTTTAACTAAACTAATGCTTATTTATGTTAACAATATAAAATTTTATTCCTGAGATGATCATGGTGTTTCATGCCTTTGAAGCCAGGACTCAGGAGCCAAAAGCATGAATCTCAATGAATTCCAGGCCAGTCACAGATACATAATGAGGCCCTTTCTAAAAAACACAACAATGGAAGAGACAGAAGACTAAAAGTTGAAGCACAATGACTGTACTTACAGAGGATATGAGTTAACTCCCACCAACCAGATGGTAGCTCACCACCATCTACAACAATCATATCCTGTTGCCCTCTTCTTTTCTACCAGCAGACATTCAAGTAGGGTACTACATATGACAAAATAACTTTTTAAAATTGTAAAAAATAAAATGTCCTACTGGTTAATTGAAACCCATCACTGTGCCTCTGCTAGAGTTCCCTCAGCTAAAGACCGCCAATTTTATTAGATCCCCATATCCTCTTGGGAACATCCTGAGTCCATGCATGTGCCGGATATTTTTTTAAAATTAGTTCATGATTTTTTACATGTAGATCCTTGTTTCCTATATCTCCCTCAGATTCCTTTCCTTCCTCTTATCATCTGTTGCCCCCTCACATTCACCCTGACCACCCTGCCCATCCTATTCACCCACAATCCTTCACATAGGGCTAGGCCATCCAAGTGGGGTCATGTATTTCTGACAGCGCATTTGAAGTGTTGATTAGAATGTCTCTTTTATGTCTAGGTTTGAGGCATCCCTGGATCGGGGAATGTGTCCTCAAGGTCCATTTGCGCACCAGGAATACATCCAGGTCCCACTGTCTGAACTCCATTAGACAGCTCACACCTTCTAGCTGATACCCATCTCAGGGGTCTGAGTCAGTTCCATGCTGGATTCACAGCTATCAGTCTGGGGTCCTATTAGCTCCTCCTTCATCAGGTCAGCTGTCTCAATGTGTTTCTGCAACTCGATATTGTCCTCTCTCTCTCTGCATCTGGATTCTAGTTACACGTGGTGTTTACTTCCTGAGTGTTTGCTTCTGTTTTCTACAGAGAGTAGATGAGGGCTCCATGTAGTGATCCAGTTAGTTGCTGATCTCATTTTCAGGGAAGGTCAATAATGGAAGCCTTTCCACTGTTGCTCAGTTTGTTAGTTGAGTCAATCTTGTAGGTCTCTGGAATATAGCCCCAGGTTCAATTTTCTCTTCAAACCAATAATGACTTGCTCTTTACATGTTCTCTCCCTCTCTACCATGTTCTACTTTTGTGCCTGGGTTACCTCATTCATCATTGCTTCTTCCAATTACTATCCACTTGCCTGTGCATTTCCAGATTCCATTTTAACTGTAGATTAGTAGTCCATTGTCTTAGATGTACCACAAGTTCTTTATCCATTCTTCAGTTGAGAAGCTGTCGGGTAGATTCTGAGTTCTTTTTTTGCAAATAAATGCTGCTATAGGTACTAAATAAACACATTTTGGTTGCATGAATGTGGATGTTTTGGATAGCATATAACTGTGAGGGGGATTGCCAGGTCTTGTGGTAAACCAATTCCCATCTTTCTGAGGAAATGCCATAGCTATCTTGAAAATGGCTGTACAAGTTTGAACTCCCAAAATCAATGGAGGAGTGTTACCCTTTCTACACATCGTGTCGAGCAGTGATGGGAGCCAAAAGCATGAATCTCAATGAATTCCAGGCCAGTCAAAATTACATAATGAGGCCTTTTCTTCCAAACACAGCAATGGAATGGTTAGATGGCTAAAGTTCAAGCACACTGATTGTACTTTTAGGAGACCAGAGTTACTTCCCAACAATCAGATGGTAGTTCACAACCATCTACAATGGGAGTGTTGCCCTCATCTTTTCTACCCGGAGATATTCAAGTAGGATACTACACATGATAAATAATTTTTAAAATGAAATAAAACAATCCCTACTGGATACTTGGGAAACCCATCACTGGGCCTCTGCTAGAGTTCCCTCAGCTAAAAGAACTCAGATCTCTTTTAGATCCACTATTCTCCTTAGACACGGTTCTGAGCCTACTACATGCTGAATTTTTTCAATGATTATTGTTTATTTTACTTGTCGATTCCTAGCACTCCTCCCTACCATTTCTCGCTCTTACATTCTGTCCCCCTTCTCTTGCACCCTGACCAACTCCCCTCCCATTCACCACCTCTCCCCAGATGGGACTATGACATCCAGGTAGGGTCATGTATTTCTGACAATAGAGTTCTATTTAGGGTATGGTTAGAGTTAGGGTGAACATTATAGTTGGTGGTAGCGTTAGGGTTGGGTTCCTGAAGCCCAGGAAAGGAGTGAGAGCCGATGCCGAAGATAACAGGAAAGAAAAGTAAACTTCAGATGGCAGAGAGTTTACCCTTAGCTGTCTATGTGAATTATTTGGTACCTTTGCTGAGCCATCAGTGGGATAGGAGATGTGGGAAGAAACATTTGAGGCACCCATAAATGATGTGACCCAGCGCCACCTCTACCAGAGGGGTCAACACCTCTACCAGAGATGATTAAAAAGGAGTAGGGCCCTGCTGACATCATGCACCTGGGCACCCTTAGTATCCAGAGCTCTTAGGGTTTGTACTGCCGAGGCGACTGTGGAAATATTGGGTAGGAGCAAGATGTGTAAACTGATGGACAACATGTGAGGTCCTAGACAGAGAGGAAACATTGGAAAAAACACGGAGGGCCAGAATCAGGGTTTGGTGAGACAGCAGAACCTGGAGCAGAGACAGAAAGGTGAAACAGGAGCGCAGGTCTGAAAGGCACATGGGTTTCCCATCCTGTAGTACTTGTTGCCTCAAGGGATGGAGTCACCTTTGATACTTGTGAACTTCCTGGCAGAGGATGAGGAGCTGTAGTTCTGGAGAACCCTGACATGCCCTTGGTCAGCACCCAAAGAGGAAGAAGAGGCAAGGAGCAAGTCCTATCCTTTTCTGAATAAGCAGTGCAGCATGCAACATAGGGCTCCATCCCACACAGCTGCACCAATTCAAGCATAGAGAGGAATTCTGCATGCCAGACGTTATCACTGAACTTCAAGGCCAAGGACTGACTTGTGGAAATTGTACAAGGATGTTCTGTCTTCCCCAGTCCACACACAGAAGCCACCAGCTACAAGTGGCTAAATGATTGTCATGATAAACAGTCAATTCCAGGCTCTTTCTTGACAAAAAATAGGCTTAGCTGCAAGTTTGTGGTGTTGAGGAACACTTGGCAAGTGAAATTCCACATGAAGATGCTGTCTTTTCTGATTACTTTAGTGAGGCTACCCTGGATGTAATATCAAAATCCTGGAGGCGGTAAGGATGTGGGCAACTAAAGAAAGATCAGGGTTCCTAGTGTGAGACATATGACCCAGGAAATACAGGAGAAGAGCCATTTTTAAATTCTTAATATTTATCTAAAAATACATAATAAAAACTACGGCTTAATATACATGAAGTAGTATCAAAGTTTCAGTTTTAATAAGAAAATTTTTATTTAATAAATGAGACAGGAGCCTTCAGAACCCAGGAGAGGGTATCAGGTCTCCTGTTAAAAGAATTACAGATAGTTGTGACCCAACATGTGGGTGCTAAGAAAATTGAACAAGACCTGCAAAAAACACTGAGCCAGCCCTTAGACCCCTTTAAACCCTGCAGAGCTGCATTTGTTCTGAAAATTGAATCCTATGTGTTCCTTTGGGACTGTGGCTGATATGTCTTATTCAACCTTGGAGTGGATTTTCTCACCTGACAAAATACTGTGGATTTTTTAGATTTCAGAGGTAAAAACTCTGTTTTTCTAGAACACAGGTATGCAAGGCTCAAATTCCTCAGGGCTTAATTTAAAAAAAAAATTCCTCCAAAGCTTTCCAAACAAACTAAAGTTTGGACTTTATCTTGTGGGAAACTAGAAGCTCAAAGAGCACTTAGTTAGGTAGCAATGGAAATCACCCAAGTTGAGCAAATGATTGAAAGCTGCATGGCCTTCGTATTAAGACAGGTAAGAATATAGAATACCGGGATGCACTTATTGGCCCACACCAGATGCAGTCATGGCCCCCTCTTCTCCTCTTTAGGAAAGTGCATAAATGAACTTAAGTGTTGTGATTGTCACAGATGCTATGAAAGTAAAGAGTTGAAAGGTTCTCAAACAAGCCAGAATAGGCTGCTCTGAGCACTATAGCTTGTCTGAAACCTCAACCACCCAACAGAGAAACAAAACCCTCAAAGAGCTGAATTTGCACTACTGCCCAATCCTCTACAGAGCTCTGAGTAACCAGTTAGGGCATATGGAGGGCTTTTGAAAATTCATTTTATTAAATACAACCCATGTTGAGACTAAGTTATTGTATAAATTATCTAAAGCAGAAGTAAATGTTAAATTCATTTCCAGTTATTAAACTATATTTAGTATCAACTAAGGTCTTGTGGCCACACATGTCACTGTACAGCATGCATGGTGAGAATGCAACATATTTTTAACCACTAAATATCTTCTCCCCCAACCGTACCCGGTGATAAGGTGGAAGCTCAAAATAGACTAAATTTGAGGTATTAGCACAAAAATTAACAAGCAGATGAAGTCCTTCTGCAAGGATTATGCTCATCTGTCAGTCTAACATTAATGTTCACTCACTGCATCACTCATTTATTGCAGAGGTCTCACACGACCACACTCTTTGAAAATGTAATAGTCCATCACTCAATGAATCAGCTCACATAAAAGTTACCAAGTTCATATTTAGGGTGGTGTGATGATCTGTCTACTTTATGTGCATTTACTTGGACTGGGTGATTCTTTATACTACACTCACCCACACACACACACCAACACACACACACACTACAGAGACACAAAGGCAGAGAATTTCACTTACTGAGCCTCAAATACTGGGATGGCTTCCCAAGGCAGCTAAGACCAGATGCTGACCTAGTATCCTAGTGTAAGGACTAAAGAAAGGGCACTGCCACCACATTGTACCAACAAATGCCATGGTAACTGTCCTGAGTATCTTTCTGGGTGTCAGTTTCTATATATCACTATGTGACTAAAAAAAGAACCCTACAGGAGAACTAATTTGTGATACACAAAACATAAGTACATAGCTGGAGGCAGCAACAGCTGTTTGATCAAAACTATTCACCATCATGCCCTTGGTAGAAACTCTACCTGGAGGGCTGTGGCTGGAAGATGGCTCATTGGGTAAAGGTCTGGACAGTGGCACATGACTATTTCTCCAAATACAGAGGAGAGGGACATTATGGAGACAGGAGGATCCCTGCAGTGCATTAACCAGCCAGCCTAGCAGAATCCTTGTGATCCGGTTCATTGAGGCAGTTTCTAGGCAGTAACTGGATTCACTGCTAGAGTAGCTTTGCTAAGGGTTTGACTCCTCAGTAATAGCAGCTTCTTGACCTTGGACTTGAGAAGCAAGAAGTTCGGATTTTTGTTGTTCTTTGGGTTTTTTTTTTGAAAAAGGTTTTGTTTTGTGTTTTTGAGGTGGGATCTGTGTGTGTAATCACTATGTTCAACCAAGCTGATCTCGAAATCACAGATTCTCCTGTCTCTCCAAGTGCTAGAATTAAAGACATCCACTACTATCTTGGTAGGAAAAGACTGTGTAAAGTAAGACATGAGGGAAAAAGATTTGCTGAAAGCAAACTTTTAAAAAATATTGATAGATTAGTTTGTTTTTAACATTTATTTTTATTTTGTGTGTATGTAAAATCACATATAGGTGCCCTCCAAAAAAAAAAAAAAAAAAAAAAAAGCCATCAGATCCATTACAACACCTGGAGTTACAGATGGTAGTGAGCTCACCCTGTGGAGGCTGGAAACCAAACTCTAATCTTTCTGCTTGCTTCTTTACTTTTTGAGACAGGGTCTCCAATAACAGGCTAGCCTTGAAGTCGCTATGTAGCTGTGTAGCTGAGGATGACCTTGAACCTCTGATCTTCCTGCCTCTACCTCTCAAATACTGGGATTATAGGTAAACACCAAAGATGGCCTTGGTTTCTGGAGGCCAGGAATAGAGCCCAGGGTCTCATGCATGTTAGGCAAACTCTCTCTAAACACTGAGCTACATACATCTCCATCACAAATTGAACTTTCTTGGAAGTTAAGAATTCTCTCCAATAGAAGACACTTAAAATTGGCCAGAAATGCAACACAATAAGAAATGAAACTGTTGGTATATAAAGCAGACATAGGGCCTGTAGCCAAAGTAGGGAAACAAGTACAAACCAGTCGAAAAAGACAGCCCAGTAAAAACCGATCAAGGGCTCAGGGGAACATTTCAAAACCGCGGAGCTCTTTTGATGGCCCAGTGAGCAAGTGGAAAGGTTGCAGACTTGTCTGTTGTCAGAGGAAAACAACAGGCAAATGGAACCATCAGTGCACAGTTATAAGTCTACAAAAATGTAAAAGATTAATGGCAGGGCCAGTGAAATGGTATGGTCACTTGCCTGGCTCCCACAAATTGTCTCATGACTTCCACTCCTGCTATGGGACCTGCTCCCAATAAATGCTTGTTTAAAACACATACACAGAGAGACAGGGGTGGGGGAGAGATAAGAGAAAGAGGAACATGCTAGAAGGTGCACACTAGTTCTGTTCATAGTAGCCACAAACTGGAACAACACAAATATCCATTAGCATTAGAGTGGGATAGGCATGGGTGAGGAAGAGGCCAAATAGATGGAAGCTTAGGGTCAAACTGAGGGCCTCACAGGTGCTAGGGCAGTGCTCGCTGTTAAGCCTCAAACTCAAACTCTCGGTGCAAAAGTCATTTGTCCTCTGTAGAGCGCAGAGTCCCTGTATACTGAGTTCAAGGACTTATCCCTTTAAATTGTTTGAATCTCCTATTTAGGTGAACTAGGTGGTGTGTGGCCTGTCGAAAGTGCCCAGTAGATCAAAAGAAGGCAAAAACAAGGCATCCCTTAGCAATTAGGTTTCTGCCATCTAAATGTCAGCTCTAGTGTGAGAGAGCTGTGTTTTCCTGTTGCACAGTGGTGCTTGACACCAAGTATTGCCATGGATGAATCCAAAAGAGGCTGATTAAATGTGATCCTTTCCCTGTGCTCTGAAGTCCACCCACCGCCAAGAGGGGCTGCTTACCTGCAGAGGCTCAGCAGGGTGGGTCTCCCTTACCCCCTCTGGTGGTGTTAATGAGATTAGCAATTAAAAGGTAGGCCAGCAGAGGGCAGACACCCAGGACCTGACTGAGAGCCAGCTCAGGAAATGGAGAGAGCATGGCCTCAGTGAGGCAACCAGCTGCAGTTCCTGTTTGCCTGCATCCCCTATGCCATGGGCTTGGAAAGTGTGGTGTTTCCCCGTACCTGTGCCAGATAGTACATTGGGTTGAGTGCCCACTAGCAGGATACAGGAGCTGCCTGGACGCGGGGCAGTGATCTTGATGTGGGTCGGGTATATCACTTGTTCCTAGATATCTGGATACCTTACCTTCTGTTAAAAAGAGACATCCTGTCAAATGTAGGAGCCTGGATTTGTTTGACTCTGAAAGCCATCAGTGGCACCGATAAACAGGGAAAGAGCTTGATCCTGTAGGCAGTGGATGGTCTGGCTGTCTAAAAACTATGATGGACATGGCTGTACTGGTCAGAGACTCTGACATGTTAACTTTGGGACAGAAAGTAATTACAATAGCCACCCATGCACTGGTGACCAGAGCATTGTCAGGCAGCCACAACAATGGATGTCCAATGCCCACATGAATCACTGATGCACTACCTGCCATTCTTCTGCCTGAGAAGACTGATAAATAAGTAATTTGGGACTGTCATCACCTGCTGATTAAAGGG